>NW_024963915.1:39468-127195 GCF_019238085.1 Lagopus leucura
CCATCCATCCATCCATCCATCCATCCATCCATCCATCCATCCATCCATCACAGGACACAGGGTAGGAGCTTTTCTTTCTGATGGAAAAGCCTCCAGTAACTTCAAGCTGAAATTAATACAGATGCCAAGTTGAGGTCATTTGATGTTATCAACCATCCTGTATATTCTCCTTTTCAGAAAGCACCAGACCTTTAGTGTCTTTTTTCTACTGTCCCATTGACTGGTCCCAAACACATGTCGTTTTTTTTGCATAGCATGGCTTCAGGCTTTCAAGAGAGAATGATGATGCAATATGCAGTCCTCAAGGTCTGGAGACTTCATTTCAGAGTGGAGCATCTGTGTCATACTTCTTGGCAGGAAGACTGCAGGGCCGGTGTTATAAACCATAGATGCTTTCTGAACGGAGGTTGTCCGCAGTCAGTTGAATTGTAGCTGCCAAACACGAATGCTGAGGCTTTGGACTATCACAGAGTACTTGCCACCAGTTGGGTGCAGTTGGTAGATTAATTTCACTGTGCTTTGATTTGCAGTTTAATGACATCAAGGTTAGAGTGGATTACAGCCATCTCATTTGGCCTCCAGCTTTAACTGCGGCACAGGGTGTTGTTCACTGCGTTTCACAAACATGTTAAGCACATCACTGGTATGCAAACAGCAGCTATGGGCCGTCCCAATTATCCTGCCTTTGAATTTCAGAACTAGGGGCCTCAGGGGCAAATAGTTTCTGCAAATAAACATCCAGCCTTATGTGGCTACCTGATGCCAGGCAATCAGGATTGCTCGTAAAGGTGCACATACTGTGGGATGACACCGATGCAATCAAAAGCAACTTGACTGTAGCATCTACATATTGTTTTCCTCACCTGCCACCAGCTTTTTTTTAATTTTTATTATATTTTGGGATGTTAATAGTAAAGATGTTAGGGGAAAAACTGGTAAGGCCACGGTTCTTGTTGGTGAAAAATTTAACATGAGCCAGCAGTGTGCACTTGCAGCCTGGATGGCCAATGGTATCCTGGCCTCCATCAGAAGAGGGGCGGGCAGCAGAGCAAGGGAGGTGATTGTGCCCCTCTGTTCTGCCCTTGTGAAGCCCCAGCTTTGCATTGCATCCAAGTCTGGGGCCTCAACAAAGGAAGGATGTGGAGCTTTTGGAAGGAGTCCAGAGGAGGGCCATGAGGGTGATCCAAGGGCTGGAACAGCTCTGCTATGAAAAGAGGTTGAGGAAACTGGGGTGGATCAGTCTGGAAAAGAGGGGGCTGTGGGAAGACCTCATTGCGGCCTTCCAGTATTTAAACAGTTTAGAAACATAAGGAAAATCAACTTTTTACATGAGCAGATAGCGATGGCACAAAGAGGAGTGGTTTTAAACTAAAGGAAGGGAGATTTAGATTAGATGTTGGAGGGAAGTTTTTCAGTGAGAGGGTGGTGAGGGGCTGGAGCAGGTTGTCCAGACAGGATGTGCATGGACGAGTACAAGACCAGGTTGGATGGAGCCCTGGGTAATCTGACCTAGTACTTGATTTAGCAGCTGGCAGCCCTGCCTGTGGCAACCTGGGGGTTGGAACTTGATGATCCTTGAGGTCCCTTCCAACCCAAGCCATTCTATGATTCCATTCTACAATTCTGTGATCAAAAGCATTTTCCAGCAGCCCTCAGAACCAACATCCTGCGCCCTCACGGCCATCCCTGCACCACACACCTGAGGGACACGTGGCTCAGCTCTGCCTATGGGAGCAGACGGTGCCTTTCCTCCTGCTGCTGGAAGTCCCTTTGGAGCCATCTGTGCAATCCGAGCCCTCCATCTTGTGCAAGCCTTGGTGCTCAGAGCTCCAGCAGTGGTCCTGGGGTGCCAGGGCTGGGAGCTCCTCTCCCTGCATCCATAGGATTGCTATTTCTTGGGGACGTTTTCCAGAAATCTCTGCAGCTCCGCTCACAGATCACAGATTGCCAGTGTTGTATCCGACCGTGTGCTCGCGAGCAGCCTTTGTTTGCATTATTATCTGGAGCAGCATGCTATGACTGTCCTACTTTGCTTCTCATAAAAATAGCACAGATTTAAGGTTTGATCTCTCTCCAACCACAGAGATAATTGTGAGCTGTTTGCATCCAGGACCTTCCTAGTTGATTCTTACAGCTATTTTTAAGTGATTCTTTTTCAGCTTTTTTTTTTTTTTTTTTTTTTTTTAATGGGGTCACTGAAATTGGTGGCAAAGCTTGATATAGCTGTCAAAATACTTTTTTTCCACTAACAGAACATTCTGTGTTACACGTTAGTGTATTTTAATATGTGCCCCATTCTTTTGCCGTTCTTTAAAGCAGTTTGGAGGATACACATTTCAAATCTTTTATTGTGCAGCCTTTTGTGAAAGTGTCTTCATAATTGCTTCTTTCTTCCTTTTGAAATCAGATTCCTTTCTGATAGGATCAAATCTGAAATCACCTGTTATGTTCCTTATATTTTTCATTTCTGAAGTCAGGCATTGCTTTTTATACTGGTTGTTGTTTGTGGGTTTTTTTAGGCTTTTTGTGCTTTTCTCTACTTGTAATATGAATTCCAGTGTTTGTCAGACAATTTGATTTCTGTCACCTTTATTCTCTGCTTTATGTGATCTGTTCTGATGGTTTCTTCCTACAAGCTTTCTGACTAAATTTCTTTAATTCCCGGACGATGTGCTTTTCTCTAACACCGTTGTCACAGAAGGAAAGTATAAGAAACATTATAGACTGCATGCTACTTTGCCAGCCTAATGAGACAGAAACAAATGGTACACACTGAGAGAGGCCACACAGCTCCTGGTAAATGGAATGGGTTCTTGCCTTGGCTGCTGTGACCCCCTGAAAGGGGAGATGAATGCCAATGCGGGTGGCTCTGCACATCGTGGCCTCTGAGCACAAGGAGAAGTCGCTGGGTGGATTCCTGGAGCACCGTGCAGGACCCAGCAGCCCCCTCCACTGTGCACCCAGTGCCCATGGAAACCCTGGCCCATCTTCCCATCCAGGCACGTGAGCAAGCCCAGGGATATTTCAGATGCCTCCATTAATTTTCTCTCAATTGGTGTGTTTTTCAGCAAGTAGTGCGTTATTGTGGGCAGCAGGGAATCAACCATGAGGATGGGGAGAGGGAATAACAGGGCCGGCAGCACCAGCTCCAGCAGCAACCCCAGCTGACAGCACAGGAGCTCAGGGTGATTAATTCAGGCATGACTGAGGCTGCCAAAGCGGTCCTTGATTCTCCCAACCCTTCCATTAGTGCCACTAAAGAGGGAAGTATGCTCTCAACCCGCTGGGCAAGAGGACAAAAGGAAGACAAGAACATCAAACATCCTCAGAGTAGTTTGAAGTGAAGGCACTGGAAAGCCTTTGGGTTGTTCAACATTGGCAAAAAACAAGTGGGGGAACAAGGATTGTGAAAAGCACAAGTGATGAACACAAAGGACGGATCCTGGGAACTGCTCTCCTTCATTTCCCAATATAGGAGTGAGGGGGTTTCAGTGCTACTGAAGAGTGATGGCGTCCAATGAAGCAAAAAAGAAACGTTGCTTTCCTTACAGTGTGTAAGCTGGTGCCATGGGGAGGCCAGGGCCTGGAGTATCGGATGAAAAATGGCCTTGGTGTGCTGTGTGGCTATCAGGGTTTTGGGCATAAGTCACAAAATGGAATGAGAGAAGGGATCTTAACCTTAAGTTCAGGGCTGAGAGCAGAAAGGATCACTCTGAAGGCCCACAGTCATGGGCTTTTCATGCTGCCTTCTGCTCATGCTGCCAGCTGTTGCTGGATGTGGTGCAGCAGAGGATTTGGAGCAAGATGGCCCCAGAAGTCCAAGAAAATGCAAAACTTATTTTCTTCAGCGACTCTTACAGTTGAACGAAAATGTGGGCTGTGTGTAGCCTACAGAGGGGCAATGGCACATTTCTAATTGTCCTCCAAGACCAAGCTGGGAAACAGAGGCTGCTCCTCCCTGAAGTGAGAGCAGGGACCCCAAAGAGGGGAAAATTACCTCTTGTGCTGCCAGTGGAGCAGGCTGAGGGCTTTTTGTAATGGAAAAATAATATATCTGACAAACACAACTGACTTGCAGAGAACAGCACTAAGCTGTGGATCCAGCCAAGCCAGCATGGGGAAGTAAATTAGCACTTGCTTCAGAAAGCAGATTTCATCCAGGAGAGAAAGCAGACTGACTTCCACCAGCTTGCCATGCACCTGGGTGGAAAGCCAAGCAAAGTAACACAGTAACTGAATGGTGATTTGAAAAATTAACTAGCAGCTTGGAAAAACATACCCAGCTTCTGAGGAAGGCTGGAATTAGTTGTGCTCAGCTGTTGCCACTTACCTTTCTCCTGCTCTGCTTGTTTATTCAATGGCTTATGTTCTCTTTTTTTCTATGTACTTCTTCTCCATGCTACTGCACAGCCCAGTCAGACTTCAGAGAGCAGCCAAGGATGCACATTCCCACAAGCCTTTTCTGCTCTACTATTTATCACATGAGACTCTTATCAGTGATGTTGAGATCTAGCTTAGCTAGTCATCATGCACCCAACTCAAAGCGAGAAGGGAGACACTGCTGCAAATACATGCACCCAGGGCAGGGTGGGCAGCAAACAGAAAGCCATGAGGTGTTGTAAATAGAAGTAGCAGAAGCCTGACTGCTGCTGAACGGTGGGGACTTTGGCACCATGCAGCCAAGTGGAGGGCTCAGGCTGGGGGCAGCACCATTCCCATCCGACAGCTCAAGAGGTGCAGGGTGAGGTGACAGTGAAGGGACAGCCCGGGATGGAGATGCATTCAGGTCTGTCTGCATGCGCTGCCTGTAGGGTAATAACGAAAAAAAACCCACTAATGACAGCCAGAAAAGCAGTGCAATTTTTTTTCTTCTTTTTTTCCCCTGCAAAATCCTGAGCTTTCCCTTTGAAGGGATTAGAAAAGCCAGACCTCACCACCATCTTCCCAGAGCCTCCCTGGCTGAAGAGCTGCTCATTTTAAATGATTTGAAGCTCTGGTTGTAGGAAGGGGGAAAACCCCATGGGCCCAACTGTAAAACGGAGAAGCAATATGACCTTTTACAAGCAATATGTTTTCTGTGCAAGAAAACCAAACTAGCCATGAAGAAATTGTTCCCCAGAGTGCAGGAGCATCATGAGGTCTTTCTCTGTTTCCAAGAACCACTGCTACCAGGTAATGCTTGCTATTGATCAGGAACAGTTTAGGTCCATTTCTTACTTTTTCATCTATGAGCATGGTTTAAGAGCCTTATAACTCATCTGCTGGGGTTGTCACAAAGGAGGAAATTGCAGGAATGTGTAAGGCAGAGGGATCTACCAAAAGATGTCACCTGCAGGTACACATTGAGTCCAGCCTGGTCCTTCCTGAGGTTGGGGTTCTGCCCTGGTGCAAACACCCCCCTGTGTTGCTGGTGCCCCAGTTGAGGGCCAGGTGCTGCTCCATCTCACACAGTTGCTGTTGGCAGCACTGGGAGCATCTCTTTTCCTCCCCGGCGACCTGTGAGCGGCCCTGAGCATGGACAGACTCCAGCTCTTCCATGTTTCTACATGGGGAGAAGTGGGATGTCTTCTCAAAACGAACCCCAGTGCCTGCTCAAGAATGTTTCAGGTTATTTAGAAACCCAGCACAAGAAAACATCGCCTACCAGGAGAGTTTTGAAAGCTGCTTAGTGTAAAGGAGAGATCAAAAACAGACAGAGCTTCGGCTTGCAAAGGAATAACAAAGAACTGAAGAGGAAGGCAAGGGCCTCGTCTTGAGGTGAGCGAGGAATGAGGCAGGTGTTAGGTGGAATCACTGCAATGGGACAGTGAAGTGTAGAGAAGGGACGAGTCTCCATCAAAAAAGCACAGGATGGAAACTGTCAGTCAGCTGCAGCATCATACAGGCAACCATGCACCAGAACAAGGAGCTGGGCTCCTTGCAAACTCATTCTCCAAATACAAAGACATTTTGCTTCATTGAGAACAAAATTGTGCATAACTCCACAGAAAACATAACTGAAATGGATGGAACAGAGTGGGAGGGAGTGGAATAAATAGGCAGCTAGCCAGAGTGGTGTCTGCTGAGATCAAAGAAAAAGGTGTAACTCATTTGTTTCAAAGAGAATTTTAAGTTCTTTTTTTCTTCTTTTGCAAATCTGCTGCCTCATTTCATTAATTATGAGTAATAAGATGTTTTTAATGAAGTCTGGAGGTGTGGCACGTATCCCAATCTTGACAAACATCTCTGAAATACATTTCTCCGGGTGCTGCAGTTGGCACTGCAACACACACAGAGTCCTGCTAAGTGCTCACCCTCAGGATGCCCCTTTATCTTACAGGAGTCAAAGATTTCATCCAAACTGATTTTAATGATTTGTGTTCATCTAAGAGAGTTCTCAGGTCAACAGCCTCAAAATGCCCATGGTTTTCTTGTCCCAGCTCTGTGCCTCACCCTGCTTAGTGGCATGATTTAGTGAAAGACAGCTGGCACGTGGCCCTAGCCATGCTCTGAGCTATGGCAGTACCCAGAAAAACAAATACAAGCAGAAAATGGATTTGCTGGAGGAGAAGGAAGCAGGTCCGTAAGTCACACAGACTGGCTGCTCTGCAAGGCTGGAGCTCTGCAGCTTGGGGAAATATTGCAGGAGGGAGTGTGGTTGTTCAGTTTTGTGTTTTATACACCCTGCAGTGCTTGGTGCATGTTTGCAGAGGGTGGCTGTTGGCACAGTCCAAGTGTTGGTAGCAACCTGCAGAGAGCTGCACAGCTCTGCCCAGTGACAGCTGTCCGTCTGTCATGAGAGAGAGCACCAGGGAAGGAGGTGTTCATATGGCAAATCTTGGCATTTCTTGCACAGGATTGGATTGCCAGGCTGTGTTACGAAAATAATCAGAGTAACAAAGCCACACTGCTGGCTGCCAGCTATCACAGCCACTCAGCAGGCTGTGTGTGGACGTGTATCACTTTGCTTACAGGAGTGCTCTCCTGGCAAGAGGCAGTTTCAAAATAGGGGGAAACACTGTCAGGTTCTCAGCCTCCTTAATTCACAACCATTTTGCAAGCCGCTTAGCCACAACTCTCAGCAGTGCTGTGGCTGCCAGTTGCTCCTCTCTGCATATTTCAGATGAGGTAGCACAGGTTGTGAGCAGCTCAGAGACCTGTAGACATCCTGCAGGAGCTCCTCAGCTTCTTGGCCTTGTCGCAATTGAGCACCTTTGGAGATTTGTTTATGATTTCCAAGTCTACCCTTCACAATGTGCATCTGATGCCACAGGAACGTTCCCCACCCACCACCAGCAACAAGCAAGGACCATCAGCAGAGTTGTCCATGGCTCTGTGTATGTGTGGCAGCAGCTTGCAGAAGTGACCATGCAATGCAGGAAAACTGTGTTACATTTCAAGCTGCATCACAACGAAGAGTGGAAAACTGCTGGGTTACTGGGACACATACACATCAATGGACCCCACTCCATCACCACTAAATGGAAGATCCCCATGGCCAACACAACCCTTGGCTCCCAGCAGCAGGCTGATTGTTGCTGTTGGGTTCGTGAGGCTCTTTGCAGATAAGCTGGGAGCACAGATACTTAGCATTCAATTTATTGGTGTTAATTTGATGGCGACATGCTTTATCTTTAGCTTTGTATTCATTGGCAGAAGGAGGAAAAAATCAGGTTCTCCTTGAAAAAGATGTGCAAAACAATAGATGTGATGCACAGTGTGCCCAGGGCAGGGCAGTCAGTGGCTGCTGTGGGTCAGTGGGACAGCAGGAGGGCAGGATGGAGGGAAGGGGTCCCTGCATCTGCAGGAATCACAGAATCACAGAACTGCAGGGGCTGGAAGGGACCTCAGGACATCATCAAGTCCAACCCCTGCTAAAGCAGTCCCCTCCAACAGGTCACACAGGTGGGCATCCAAGTCAGAACAGTTCCCCCAAAACAGGGCTGCAGATGGGTTACCCAAACTTGGAGAATTAGTATGGGCTCTGCAAACCAAAACTACAGTGATTCCAGCACTTCTATTATGGCTCTCATGGACCCTTCACACACCTGCAGCATTTGGATTTTCCCTTCAGCTAGAGTAAATAATTCCATTCAAAGGAGCAAAATTTAACACACACAAAAGTGCACACCTCTTTCCCAAAGCTGTACCAGAAATTCTCTTTGAAAGAAGGACAATTGAGATATTCACATAAGCAGTCTTTCTCCCTTCTACCTCTCTCAGCACAGCTGAGCTTCCCCTGCAGCTGCCCCAGTGTCTGAAGGCACCCACAGTCCCTGCTGAGCATGGCATTGGTGGCTGCAGGGAGGTGGGTGCTAAAAAAAAGCAATAGCAAGCATTATTTGTAAAGTTCAGGTTGGAAGGGAGGTCACCTAGTCCAGCCTCCCGCATAGCTCTGGTGCCCCCTGCCCACCTCTGCAGTCACATCCGTGCATTTCACACGCTGCCGTTCATCGCAGGGCAGCTTCTCATCGTCATCATCACCATCACTCAGACCAGAGGTATATGTATGGCCAGTGATGAAGTTTCACACTCTGCTTGGTTTAAAGCTTGCTTGTATTTTGGCAATCCTGCCAGCTTTGAGCCTTCTCCTGACACCTCGCACTGAGGATGACCACCTGCCTGCCTGCAAACACCACCAGCGTGCAGCCGGGTTCCTCCGACTGATTTCACCTTCAAGAAATAAACTTGGCAATAAAGTTAAACCATTTATCCTTTCAGACTCTGCGCTATCATTTAGTGAGATATGAGTGGATGAAGATGACTCCTACAGAGCTGCAAACTTCACATCTCAAGAGGAAGGGTTTGGTGTGGCTGCCCATCATGGCAATACATAGGTTGAAGTTCAGCTGCTAGCAGGGGCATGGTTAGTGGGGACACGGTTTAGTGGGCATGGTGGTGATGGGCTGACTATTGGACTTGGTGATTTTAGTGGTCTTTTCCAACCTTTACTATTCTAGGACTCTGCGTTTTCTACCACACCCTACCTCCCCCCTGCAGCTCAAAGCAGTGAGACCTGCAGTCCCCCTTTTACAATTTCCTCTAAGTAGGGACTCCAGTCAACTCAGACCCGTTCTACTGATGGTAATGTTCCTTCCCATGTGTTTTCCAAAGCTGCAGCAAGCCTCCAAGACTCCCTGTCCCCTTATTTTCCTTTCCCATACATCCCTCAGCAGCCACGTGGCTTCCCCAGGGGTTTCCTCAAAGGTCCCCACAGCTTGAACATCCCCCAGATCTGCAGAGCTGCTCAGGAGTATATATGCCCCTGGGAAAGCCATTGGCATAGTGACAGCCATCAGCACCACGCTCAGGTTTGTGTTCCACACTGACAGGGAAATGAGCTGTTGAGTGATTTCTCTGCAGCCTGGTTTACAGCAGAGAGAAATGGTTCTCTCTGAGCTGCTCTGCTTCATTAGTGATTTAGAGAAGAGGGGAGAAAAAGAGAAAGTTGCCTTGAGGTTGGGAATTAGATTCTGTTTTGCTTAATCCCTCTTGAACAGCAGAGCTGCAGCATTTTGGCACACAGCTCACGTGGGTTGCACCCAGCGGGATGGGACCCTGAGAACACCCTGATCTGCCAGAGCCTCTGCCAGAGCCACCGAGTGACATCCAGGGATTGCTTGCTTCTTTAATATGGGAAGGGAGAGCAGGGAAACCCACACGTCATGCAGCAAACAGGGTTGGATGCATCGCACTGAAACACAATTCAGCAGGGCACAGATCTGCATGGTTCTACGGCAGCTGGAGTTCTCCAGAGCATCACGGAGCTCACTGCTCAGCACAGCACTGCATCTCGGCCTCCCTGCGGTCTGCTAAGAGGAAATGAGGATTCTCTTCCTCGAGACTGCAGAAAAATGTCGGGGATCACAAGGATCACAGAGCCCAACCCCTTCAAACCCCAAACCCAAACCCTACAAATGAGGTTGGTGTCCCAGGGCTCCCTGAGCTCCAGCAGCTCAGGCCGTGCTGCTGCCTGGCAGCCTGTGCCATGCCCAGCGCCCTCTGGCTCACAGCCTTTCCCTGATACCCAGCTGATGGCTTCCACCTTACAGGGTCCATTCGCTCCCAAGGTGCCACTGATGTGAAGTTATGTAGTTTGGGCTTTGCAAGAAGAAAAAAATTCATGCTTTGTTTGCACTGCAATGCCCACCGTGAGATGCAAAGATATACTAGGGGACAGGGGATTATCAGACTCCCAACTCAGCCATGTCGTCACTTCTGAAACTCATAAAACTATATGATAATTCTCAGCAGATGAGAATTGCAGAAGAGCCGATCTGTACCTACGTGAACCTTAGGAGAATGTAAGTAAGCACTGATAGACATAAATGGTTACCCCTTATAGAAGAGCATGGAACTGCTTTGTCAGCCATCCTAATTCTTCTCATGCACTCCCAGAACAAAATAAGTTAAGGATCACATAATTTAGTTCCATTAATTGAAATAGCAACGATGTGAATTTGCACCTTTGCTGTGTTTAAACCTGTGCGTAGATCAACAGAACATCTGGCTGTGTGTTTGAAAGGTGAGAGATCTGCAAGTGCAGGGAGGGGGTGAGAAGCAAATTCTGGTCCTGGTGGAAGCAGGGAAGTGGCTGTGTTGGGCAGTGTGATGGACAGCTGTCCCCAGGCTGAAATACTGAAAGCCAGAGTTCAGCTGCTCCTCTCTTATTGCACGGCTCAAAGGCACTGACACAACGTGGAACCAGAAGGGGGAGCTGGCCTCTTTGTCTGCTTGTCTGCTGCCCGATGGAGGCCGATGGAGCCGGGCAGTGCTGGTGATGCCAGGGGCTCGAGGCATGGACAGTGGCCTGGAAGGCACCTGGGAACAAAGGCACAAGGGGAAGAAGTCATGGCAAAGACACTGCCGGTCTTCAGAGCTGCTTTCTATTGCCCATCCACGGGGCTGCTTTAATGCACGGACATGCAGGAAAACCAGAGCTGTCAGTGCTTACCATCAGGAGCAGCCAGCTCCTCTGAACATCTCCTCTTGTCAAGGTCTCCACCACACGCTTTCCTTCATGGCTTCCAGTGGTCCACAGATGTGTGCAGCACCTACAGGTCTTCAGAGAATGCTGCCTCTGGCACAGCTGACCACAGAGGAGGCTGCCTTCAGTGCAGCGCTGGCTGCTCTGTGTATCACCCAGGCGATGAACTTCAAAAGACGAGTGGAGGTGTTCTGCAATGTGGTCTTCAGTCACGGGGTGGTTGAGGATGGAGGCACCTCTCGAGAACACGCGGCCCCAAGTGCTGCTCAAGCAGAGCCACCTAGAGCAGATTGGCTGTAACCACATCTGTGTTTTCTGAAACTCCAGCCCTGGAAGTTTTAGTTACCCACATCTTTGGCTTTTTGACACGGAAGATTTCAAGGACTCAGATGGTGCCATTATTGGAGACCAGCACCATCTGGCCCCTATCCTTACTCACTTTAGATTAAAGACTAGAAAGCTTTTATGAAGTCAAAATTAAAAAAAAAAAAGACCGATATGTCATCTGGATTTCCTACTGTTTGCTGGTAATTAAGTTTGTCACAGTCTTGACAGAGCTGGGAACAGTGAAGGGGATCAGAAAGAAAAGATAGAGGGAGGGAAAATATAATAAGAGCACCTCCAGAGCTGTTTCCTTCTGATTCTGTTACCAAAGAAAATGATTAAAAGAAATAATGATATTTCCATGGTGTCTGCTCCCCAGTTCCTCTACAGATATAAATTAAGCCTAACAATTTGTCAGGTTTTTTTTTTTTAAACCCAGGTAATGTCATTCCAATATTTACTGGGCTGCACGCCAGCTCCTGGGGTTTATAGCAGTTCAGATTTAGTCTCTTTCCATCGCTCTTTGTAGTTCTATCTTAGTTTATCTCCTTTTTTTTTTTTTTTGGAGAGAGAAAAATCAGTGCAGCTCAGCAGTGCAGCATCTCAGGGGCTGGGCTGGAGGGCATCTCAGCAGAAGGACCTGCCTGCATCTCCCAACAGGGAGAAGTCCTGGGAGTTCGCTTTCATCTTTCACATTGCTGGGGTGCAACCAAAACAGCTTGAAAGCTTCCAGGGCATTATGTGTGCTTCACTACTGCCACGACCCACCCCACTGTGCCTTCCACCTACCCAGATGGGTCTGGAGGTGTCTGCAGATCATCCTTGTCCAGAGAAAGGATCCATGTTCCAGGCATGAGGCAGCTTCGGGGCTGGAAAGGCACGTTTCTAGGCAAATCAAGTCTTTGCTTTGGGGTTCTTTCGGAAAGGAGAACATCAGAGTGGGGAAGTCACTGCAAAGAATGCAGCTCTGGCTCTGACCTAAACCTCTGCTCAACCAATGCCCAGATTTGGAGATGCTGCTGGCCTCTCCCCGTCCATGGAGCTCCTGACAAGCAGGACTATGATTAGTTTTCTTTTACATTTCTTGACTGAATGAAAATTATTTGTCCCTTAGGGGAAAATATGGTCCCTACCCAAACCACTGCAGCGTTAAGGGGCACCACCTGACAGCTGCTCCAACATAAATCTTGTGTTTCCCCACCTCTCTCTGAGCTGGCAAATCTGCAGTGCTTCATCAGCGGACATTGCAGAGGGCCACGAGGATAGATTTATTTTGGAATATTCCTACTTGTCGTGGCAATTAATCACCACAACCCAAGGAAAAGGAGCAAGGTTTATGAAAACATCAAGCAGGGAATGCGACTGCAGGAACCTGATGAACGGGACAGCAAGAGAGGGAGATGGTTAATCCATTTTCATGCCAACACCAGCAAAAAGAAAAGAAACACTGAGCAGCAGCCTTCCCCATAACAACCTCTGGAGCATCATTGTGGTCCCCATCTGAAACCACACAGCAGCTCCTCAGAACATTTTTGAAAGACAAGGCGCTGTATTTTTCAGGCTCTGTCTCAAGCATGACACTTGTGAGAGTCCCTCTTCTGTGAAAAATAAATGTTCCTCTATAAAGAACTAAATCCACATTTTTCAAAACCAGCCTCCACACTGGACGTGAATTTCAGAATACAGAGAATGGTGTTGGCTGAAGTTTTGCACTAAGGATGCTGGCAAAGCTGTCAGTTTTTGCTTGAGAGGACTTCTGTCCCTTCCACCATCTGCCATGAGAAGCTACAGGCTCCTCTGGAATGCATGTTTGCAACATTAACATCATTAACATGTAAGTAAGGAGCTTGTTTTCTAGCTCAGCAACTGAGACATGGACTCGAAATTGAGGCAGGCATTGTACTACCTGCACCCACAAAGCATTTATAAATGGCAGCCTGACAGAGGAGAAGTAATGCCCACTGCCAGCACCTGGAGAGCAGGCAGAAGCAGGCCTGGGTTTCCCTCCCCCAGCAAAGCACCCTGACCCCCAAGTTACCTGGGCTGAGAGCCACAAGGAGGGAGAGAAAGAGGGGAGCCCCTCCCTGCAGCCTTGTGATTCCTACCTCTGGCTCCCTCAGTATCAGATGCCAGCAAAAGAACAGATGGCCGAGTCAAATGGGAGATGGTTCAGAGTGTCACTGTAGCGAGAAGAGATGGAATTTTTGCTAATCCGATTTATTTTTGCATCGTGGCAGCTGTAAACAAACAAACAAAAGAAAAAAACAACCACATAAATTCCTAAACTTCAGCCCTCCTTTGGTGTTGCTGGGAGATAAGCCCTTAAATCCCTTGACTCCAGGCATTTGGGAAGGTTGTGAGGGTTCTGGTTGCTGCCTCTCTGTAGGGTGGAACCAGGGAAACATGGAGGTCTACAGATTTTCCACGCTTGTAGCTCATACCCATCACCCACCTGTCAAAGTTCATTAGCAGGAATGGGAAGAGCACTTAGTCAAACCTGATTAATGTAATTAGAGAGGATGTCTATCGTTGGTGGTAATGGGGGGCACGCATGGGGATGCAGAATCACAAATAATGAGCCAGCAGCACAGAGCAGGTTGGCAGTGTTCCCACGAGGTTCCTCACTGACCAGGAGCTTCGCAGGCTGCTTGGTTAGCAGGAGCTATGAGGAAGCTAGCAGCCAGCCTTCATCACAAGTCTTGTTGGTAATTCATAACGAAAAACACACACTCAGGATTCAGGAGATGAATTACTCTTCATGAATTGTGCATTGTCTGTGCAAGATAGCAGTGTCTTCAGATGGCTATCTGCGAAGCTCCCATGGGGCACAAGCTTTGGTTGTTGTCTCAAGGGGACGTACCAAAATCCTCTTCAGTGTTGCCTTGCAGAGAAGCGTTCCATTGCAATCTGCAGGGGAGGGAGCTCCTCACTGCAAAAGCTGAAATTCTGTTTTTGTTTAACAGTTAAAACCCTAAATAACAGCCTTCATGTGCAAACTGAACCATTAAATTACAGAGGTGAATCTGAGCCTTCTTACGCTGTGTAGAGTTTGCTCATGTGGAAATTTCCTGGTGCATCCTCCAGTGGATGCGTGAGTGGTGTAAAACAGGTAAGCAGGCATCAGTTTTATGGCACTGATTAAAAACATGTCTCTTCCAAAGTACAAAATAATTCCTATGCTGTTTCATTTTTTTTTTAATCCACTTGCCATGAACAAATTCCCCATCACCTGAGTTATGCATCGCGGTTGATATACATGACTTTGTCCAGACACAAGCTACTGAAAGCCAAGTGAATTTCACAGCCCTAAGCAAGGTCTGCAGGGCTGGAAGCAGGAGCCAGTGCTGTCCCAGGCAGCATTTTCCGGGCCATGGCCTGGGCCTCAACCATCAGCTGTGCACTGGCCAAGCAAGAGCAATGAGCCACCGTGTCCTCTGTAGACCCTTTTATTGTAGGAGGTTAAAGCAAAGCATCCAAGATGTTCAAACATCAGTAATTACCCAACACAGCCAAATGTTAGCCTATGAGATAGGCTTAGAAAACCAATCAGCTTTTGACAAAACATCTTTGCCATTGCTTGTGTAGGCCATGAGAAGGGTGCCCACCAGCAGCTCTTCTTGGATCCCAGAGAACTCTTCGTTAAATTGTTTAAAAGACATGAGCAAGACCTTCCTAGCTGTTCGTACACCAAACCTCTGTATCTTTAGCTGTTGAAAAAGAATGCAGGAGGACTAATGACACGGTAATGTATGTATTAATTAATGTACATATTTTCTCAGTAAATTCTGCACAGCTATAAATGGGCAAATAAATAATTAACGCCGTGGAATAATTTATGTGAGCTGTTTCTTACTTGTTCTAATTACTGGTATGAGCACACCCTGATGAATTATTGAAAATCACAGAATAAATAATATTAAAATTAATTTGTCACCCGTAAGTACATGAGAAGCCAAGTTCAAGTCAATGTTTAGTTGTAGGAGCGCTCTGCACTGTGATTCTTGCCCAATAGGTGGATGCAGGAGCTGGAATGTTCCCTCCTGGCCAACTTCATTTGGAACTGGTTCTTTGGGGTTTTGCTTGTGGCCAGAGCTCAACGGTGGGGTGCTTTTCTTCTTGGACCTTCAGAGGGCTGTTGCACGTGAACCGTTTTTTGCAGTTGTGACCAAAGGATAGAAGCAAGTGAAGGTAATGGACAGTAATTAATGATGCTGGTTGTTAGCGTGCTTGCTTGCTTGTATCCTGCATGCATGCAGAGTAATTGTGTGCATCTTGTTAAATAATGTGCTACGGAAGGTGGATTTCTAAGAGGAAATCCAAAAGGATTTGGCTTTTTGAAGAAGTACCCCAGGTGACCTGCCCAGAGAGCTACTGGCACACAAATGCAGCCATTCAGCAGGAATGTGTGCATGAATGCTGACACCATGAGGCACCAAGCTGTGATGGGTGCAGCCACTCCCCCAGCCCAGCCATCCAGCCAAAATTGGGTCTCTCACCTTACTTATTACTCACTCAGTGTAACGTGATGAGCAATCCATCAAACCCACTCCCTTTCCTCTCTCAGTACCCCCATGGTTAATGTGATTGATGAAGTGTGGTACCCTGAATGATTAGGGGTAACCCTGAAGGATTAATCAGCATGAGGATTCCCCCTGGGTCGTGCTGTTCGTGGTGACGTTGCCTTCATCACAGCTCAGCCAGCAGGCATCCCATCAGACAGTGCAGTGATTCACAATGGCTCGTTCACCATGGGCAGCCCTTTCAGATCCCAGCAGAGCATCCAAGCTGGGCACAGGCTGTGTCCAGGTGGCCACCAGCATCAGCACAGCTCTCAGAACATGGTTTCTTATATCTGACCAGTGATTAAGTCATTTATTAATTTAATAGCACATGTGCAAAGTGGTTTATTGGTTTAGACTCTGGGATTTCCAAACTTGAATCCAAGCCCTCACTCGTCACAGCAATGCCAGCACACTTGGGGGCACATCCAGAAGAGCCAAGGTATGTGGAACAGCATCCCATGAGGTCCCTCCTCCTGTCCTCCTGCTCAGTGACCACAGCAGCTACACTTGGGGCACCCAGCAGGTGAATCATAGGATCATCAAGGTTGGAAAGACCACTAGGACCATCTAGTCCAGCTCTCAGCCCATGCCTGTCACTGCTCTAGACTTTCATTATGTGCAACATCTGTCCTTTTCTTGAACACCCCCAGGAACACTGATTCCACCACCACGCCGGGCAGCCTGTGCCAAATACAGGCCAGGTGGATGAAACAGGCTTGGGGGAGGGGGGGCAGGGAATAAAACCAAACACTTAAGTGATACCACTTTGGTTAAATAATATTTTGTGCCAGCAAAATGAGAATTACTCTTTTCCCCTTTCCTATTTTCAAGTTTTGTTGGGGATTTGTATTCATGTTTTTTTCCAGTATTTTTCAAGCATTTTCATTTGAAAGATTTCACAGCTCATCCTTCTGATCTTTTTTGATTTTCCTTCATCTTTCTTCATTTTCCTCTCTCTCCCCTGTCAGATTCTCGACATCTGTCAATTTTTCTACAAAGCCATTTGTTTGTTTGTAGAAAAGATGCTCCTATGGAAAATCTCAGTGAATCTCAACTCTCTTTGGGAATGCCCGTGGGGGTGCTGGGCTCACAGGCACGGGCTGCTGGTTGGACTCGATGATCATAGTGGTCTTTTAATGGTTCTCTTTTTGGTTCTCTTAATGATGGTTCTATGAAATGGAAAATACTAAATAGGTAATAGAGGTGCACTGGAATGCAGGAGGGATAAATAAGAGCAGAGGGGTCTTGGGATGGAGCTCCAAGCCCTGGAGCAGAGGGACATGGGTGAGCACTGCCCTTTGCCACCCCAAGCTGCTGTTTGCAGCCCCATTGAAGGCTGTCCTTGCCAGCATGGTGGGAATGAACCCAGGGAGATCATTTGGACCCAGACCAAAAGAAGTTGAATAAGGAAAGGCACTGTCCTTGCTGGGCTTTCCTCCTGCATCTTGGCTAATCAAGTGACTGATTATTTGCTGAATATTTAACTAGCACATCTAATATGATCTTTGCTTTATAAATGATAAATCAAGCAGCTTTTTTAAAGCTATACCTTGTCATAGTCTCTCCTCCAGCACTTTCATGGGCAGGAATAATTATTTAGCGCACACCGCATGTATAATGAATTTTCAGGCATACTTGTTTGATCTATAGCCTTGGAAATAAAAATCCCATTAGTCTAACAAGCTCACCAATTATTCCCTGAGATCACTGAGCCCATTTGAGTGAAGAAAGTTACACAAAATTGAAAGTGAACGGGGAACGGTGCAATATGTTGTTTCACAGAGTGAAACGTTATCAAATTGCATTTCATATCACAGTTGGAGGGGAGGGAAGAGCTTGGACCTGCACCACCACAGGTGGTGTAGCTGCACCTGTAGCAAATTCCCACCCTCTCCCAGTCCCCTTGGGCTCCTTGAGGCGGTGGAAACATTGGCAAAGAGCCACTTCTGTGGGTGGCCACCTCTCTCCATTGCCTTGGTCAAACAGCCACAGCAGTCAGTTCTGAAGGGATGCCACAACTGCATGGTGCTCCACACCTCCCCCAGCACCCCCAGGGTTCACTGGGACCAGGGAGCACCAGGCTCCATCTGCAAATAAAGGAAGTCAGAGAGCAGCCTGATTAATTCCTGTTTGCTTTCAGGGCTGTTGGGAGCTGCTTCTAGTGATTAGAGGGGGGGCAGAGGGCACTGCAGCAGCAGCAAAGGAAGGGAGTGATTAGAGAAAATGCTTTAACAAACACACACAGCATCAGCATTTCTAACTTTTAAGCACTTCGTTCTGCACCTTCAGAAGGATGGTTTTTTACTGCTGATTTTCTATTCTTCTTTGAAGCAGTCTCCTCTGTGAGCCTGAAAGGCCATCTGCCATCTTGAAGTCCTGACATGTGGCACCCAGCAGGAGCAGGCATGATTGGGGGCTTGTGCCCCCCGCACCTGATAACATACCTGAAGCATGCAGGTCAAGGCAGAGCACGTTCACTTGCATGCTGACCATGCTGCAGCTCAGCTCATGCATGGGGGAACAGGTGGGTGCAAAGCAAGGTCAGCGCAGATGGGCTCTCTGCAGGCTGACACAGCCCATGCTCTCATTTACTCTCCCCCACCCCCATTAACTGAGCCTTCTGTTGGCTTGCTTCAAATGACCGAGGAGCCACGTGCTCAGTCAGATCTGATTGTTTCTATTAAAGCTCCAAAAAGAGCATTTTCCCCTATGTCTCTTAGAAGGAAACGTACAAAGGTAAAACATGGGGGAAGAAAAAGCAACTGGAAATAACAAGACAAAGGCACAAGTGCAGTGATCAAGCAGTGAAAGCCAAGTATTAGCCTGTCACATTCAGTACTGTCCAGATAACCCTGGAAATAATTTGCTTACTGAATCCCTTCGAACATATGTAGCAGTGCTTAGGCTCTGTGGTCCCATGCAAACAGGACCATGAGCCACTTAGGTTAACGTTTGTCAAGTACTCAGACACAGCACGTTAATTAAGAGTTGGAACAGATGGGCATCCATGGATTGCATCTGAGCAGGTTCAGGAAGGAGTGCCCTCCGCTCTTCCCAGGAGCTGCTAATTACCACCCATCAGCAGATCACAGCTCTAGCATTGAAGCATGCTGAACTGTGTGGGAAGGCTCCTGGTGCAGCCGACTACAGGCAAGCTGTTTAAGTTGCCCTAACTTTCCCAAGATGTATGAATTTGCACCTTACACTTGGCCATCTGTTTTTCTCCGTATGGTTTCCCAGGTAGCTACAAGAGAAGAAAACCCACAGCAAAGGTGTCACTGTGCTCTTGCATGGAAGCAGGCTCAGTCCCCATGCAGACAAGCCCTGGGGTGGGCCACCAAGCCTGGCTGGACATGGACAGACCTGCGTGGCTTGAAGACTTGCCATCCACTGTCCTGTCCAATGGGAAACAGGCTGCTGAGACCCCTGCCCTGGTATCCAAAGGCATGGCAACTGTGGACAGGAGGGGTTTTACCCACTCACATGAAATGGTCGAATTTTTACCCATTCTGGACCAAAATGGACCCATGACTTTGGCCACGTGGAAGTCACAACTCACAGGTTCCAATGGAAATCCCCTAGAGAAAATCCTTCATGTAGGCAAGAGTACCTCTGTGCTTCCAAGGTATTCAGATCAAGGTTGCCCTGTGTTTGGTAGGTCATGAAATGAAAATGATGGACTGGGGATGGAAGTCACAGGAAGGATCTCCTGGTTATGGGGGAGTCCAGCTCAGGTTCTTCCTGGGCTTGGAATCAAAGTGGTGCTGGCTCAGTTAGCCTAAGCATCATTGAAAGCAAAAATAATCTTGAGAAGAACTTGCCATTGCCCCCAGAAGTGGAGCAGCTGGTAGGGCCAGGAGGAAGCAGGGTCACCCCAGCAAGGGAAAGCTGGAAACATCCAGGCAGAAGTCTAGCCTAACTTAAACTTTTTCTTAGAATCCTGCCTGCCTCCAAACTGATCGGCAGAGTCCAAGTTTGCTTCTGTGTGCAGCCCATACATCTGACTGTACTTGTTAAAGTTTGTCTTTGAGCTCTCCTGCTCTGCAGAAGCTCTTTGGCTTTTCAATACCAGCCCTAGGCTAATGTAATGGCTTTGGCAATAGCACAGGCTGTGAACTTGGCTGCAGTGCTTTCAGGATGTTTAGCTTCAGCTCTTAAGTAAAATTGCCCCTTATAAATAGCTCTTCAGGGATGCTCATTGGTGGATGAAGGAGGCTTAGAAAGAATGGAGAATAACTGAAAGGCTGTGCCAGGGTTAAGGCTCAGCTCATGATCCTGGAGCCCAGGATCTCCTCTTGGAGGCTCACAGAGCCCCATGCTCCAAGGCACCATTTTTTAGTGATGTGACTTCAGAGAGCAGAAAGGGAGAGAGCCAGAGAATTTGTCTGCTTTTTTTTTTCACTTGAAAAGCAATGCAGGCAGTGACCATGGCCAAAGAGTAAAGATGATCCGCTTAGCCAAACACTTGTCCACCTGCAAAAGCTACAAGAGGCCTTGCTTGGTTTATGGGAAACATTTTTCTGTCTTCCCTATTTACAAGGCTTCTTATCACCTGGTCTCCATCAGGCGGTTTTCCATCAAGAACCTTTATACCTACTTGTGATCCCATTTGGCATCTCCTGGTCCACAAAAAAAAGGAGAGGGGAAGAGAGGAGAGGAGAGGAGAGGAGAGGAGAGGAGAGGAGAGGAGAGGAGAGGAGAGGAGAGGAGAGGAGAGGAGAGGAGAGGAGAGGAGAGGAGAGGAGAGGAGAGACCCATGAACAGACAGAGCACAGTTCCTCTCCACTCTGCAGCAAGCTTGGCCTAAATGCTGGGACAAGGCTACTCAGTTCTGTACTGGTTTGTGTTGCTGGAAAGAAATTCTACCACAATTTCAGATATATTATCATAGGGGGGGTTTACTAAATAAAACATGAAAATCCTGATTATCATCCATGCTGTTTCATTGGACTACTTAACTTGATATTAAATGCAATTAATTTTGCCCAACGCTTTTTTTTTTTTCTTTTTAATTTGAAGTCAGATGAGTGCTACCCTCTCCCAGTGGAGGCTGCAGTTTCCCATGGTTCAGCTGTTAGCAGAGGACAGCAACTCAGAGAACCCAGTATCCTCTCCCCTAAAAAAAGCTCTACAGAACAACTTCAGCTTCTTCACACATTCACATGTACAGCATGGTCCCAGTAGGCACAAGCTTATCTTCTACTGAGATGCTGGGAGCCTGGTCTAAAACGAAATGGCTTTTTGATTGCACAGGAATGGGAGACAGCATCTTCTCCAGGTTCTGTTGACTGAATACGACTCAGGCTTGCGAGGAGAATCAGGAAAAAAGCAGCTTCTCTGACCACGTCACACATGCCAGCCTGAGGGGACCTAACAAAGAGGTGATCTCCCCACCTGAGGCTTGGGACAACTTTGTTCCCCGTGGTTGCTGAAAGAACCCATTGATGTCTCAAAAGGAAACTGAAATAGCCTTGTTTTGTGCTAAAGCTCACAGCCTCGGCAGCACCATCCTTGGGCTCCACGAGGACCCCTGCACATTCAGGAAAGCAACAGGTGAGGGCTGCCAAGCCAAAGGCAAACAGAAAGCAGGAAGGAGAACATCCCCCTCCAGCACTCCCTGCAGAGCTGAGCCCCACTCCGTTCCCTTCCCGTCCCACACAGGAGCACAAGACAAACGATTTCTGCTGAAATTCATTACTGAGTTCCAAAGGGCTCGTGAAGATGGATGTGTCCCCTGGACTGGACAGATGATAGGAAGGTGGAGAAAGAAAAAGAAACAACAATTCCACAAATCAAGCTCCGTAAAGACATCCTTTAGGTGTGAAGGTGCCCTGCTCACTGCCATGTTTGCTTCCTGCAGTGCTTCCAGCAGCTGGGTGTGCATTGCTGGGCACCCTGCCCGTGCCACAGCCACCGAGCCCATGGGTTTCCCTGCTGGGATGGAAGCTTTGCCCTCCCACCACGCACTCTGCTATTGCTTTTCCCTCAGCTGTTGTTTATCCTCTCTGCCCGGCTCCCAACACCTGTATCTGTTTGATTGAGAGTCACACTGGAAGGAGAGGATGAAGATCAAAGCTCCTCTGGTGTTCACGGGCTGTCTGCAAACACGCCGTGTAGATCAGCCTGCTGCTGCATGCCAGCTGAGCTTACAAAGCAAGCATCATTTTTGCCTTCGCTTTTCACATCATCTCCCAGCAATTCAATGTTTAAAGGAAAAGCTTTGTACTTCTTCCCTTCTGTCTGAACGTTTTTTGAGAGTGAAAAGGGTTCTGAAGAACGTTTTGTCTTGTCATTTCTTTGAGTGATGGGGGAGCAATTGAAAGACACTTTCTCCTAGAGATTTAAAGAGAAGGTAACCACAGATACAGATCTCAGAACTGAAATGAAGAAAAAAAAGAAAACAACCCAAAACTTTGAAACTGGGAACTGGCTTGTCTGTAGAACAACAGAGTGTTTGTAAATCAGTAGAACAAGCAAATGGTCACTTCTGAGCTGGAGCAGCAGGTATCTGCTATGTCCATCCAGCCAGCCAGCTTCTGTGCTGGTTTCAGTCTCTTATTTTTCTAGAGAATCAAATGAAGCACCCTTCCCTCTGGCTTCTACGTTTGCATCTCTGCATCTCTGTTTCTTGGGCATTTTGAGCAGGGTGCTGCTCAGAAGCAGTGAGGTCTCAGGTGTGCCAAACATTGCCCCTTCAGCCAGAAGGTTCAAGAGAAAGCCTCTGTTTTCCCTCTGCTACCCACTGACTTCTTTTAAAAGATGTTGGAGCCAAGAGCAAAAATGCCAAAGTGCACTCCTATGGAGCTTGCCATGCTAACACCTACAGGCCCAGCTCTGGTGGCCCATTTCCCGTGGAGCCCCACCAGCTCCAGGTGCCAAAGATGAACCAAACTCAATTCTCATCACCCTTACTCAACAATCCACCTCACCCAGCAGCATCCTGACTTGCTGGACACCGGTACCTGCAAACCTCCCTTGCCAAGCAGCCTGCTGGCATGGCATCATCAGGGCAAATGCAGCTCAAAGAGGCAGCAAGGTGGCAGCTGGAGGAGGAAGGACCCCAGCCTTAGACCTCTGGGTTATGTGAAATAGGCAAAAGCTGAGACAAGAGCCGATAACCAGCATCATCTTCATTGACCATGGACTCCAAAGCACCAGTTGGCTTTGAGGAACCCCATCCTCCAGGAGTATTTGCTGCAGCTGCGTCCTGGCCAAAGGACACAACTCACCATGCATCCGAGGCACCATCCCTAACCCAAGAGCCCCTTAGACTTACCAAAGGAAGTTAAGGAGCTGAGGATCGAGTACCAAGCAGGAGAGCTTGGCTTTGCCAACAGAGGGACACTGAGCATCACTGCTTGGAGGGCACTTGGACTATTTGGGATGAGATCTGTGTTGGTGCAGCCTCCAACATCAGCCAGAGTTTTGCTGTTGGTTTCAACAATACAGATTTAGCCCTTACCCCACCTCTAATATATCTGTTTCTTGTAGTCAGAAGAAAAATGAACAAATATAAATCACGAAGAATTTATCTGACAATGGCAAGGAGAAAAATATGAATAATTTATTTGATGGATATTATTCATCCTTCCACAAAGCCAGCCAAGTAATGAAAACATTTATTCACAAATCATTTTGGTGAAGGTTGAAAAGTTTGTAGAATGAATTATTCATGAGTGCGATTTGACTCCCTAAAAAGCCCAGATGGGTGGCTGACCTTGAAGAGGAGGACGGCGTCAGTGCTGCACCTGTCTTAGGCCTTCCTCGTGCCTAACATCAAGGTGGGAGCTTTGGATTGTGGAAAATGGGATGTTCACTTACAAGGCAGCCCCAGAACTGGACGGTCGTGGTGCCGCATGGCCGTGCTAGAGGTCCACAATTGCTTTCTGATGGAAGCAAAAGGATGGCTCTTCCCACCAGCCGTGCTCCAAAGAGTGCAGGAGTGCCCATTGCTCCATACAGACCATGCTAGAAAGGCCTGAAACAAATGTTTTTGCTGCCAGAGGGAGTGCAGCTGCCTTTTCACATCTTCTGTACAGTTTATTCCATTATCAGAGCTCCTTCCTCCATCCTTTATGGCAACTTTCAGACTGATGAAATAAGCCAAATGGGTCCATATTCCCTCTAAATAATATGAACAATATTCAAGCAACGTTATAGCTGCCACAGATGAGAATATGATATTTATGTCCCCCTGAATTCCAGTCCCTACTTTATGATCCCAGCTCTTCCAAAGAGGGTCACAAATCTACACCAAATTCCCAGGCTTAGGGTTTTGCATTCAGATCCTCTAAGATATCTAAAATTACATGAAGATGGACTGCTCCCTATTGGCCATCCATGTGCAGAGGCACAGAAACGTGCATTATTCCAACATGACTGCTGAGTGAATTGCCGTCTGCTTTCAAGCAGCAGAAGAGGAGACATTTCTAAGACCAGACTGGCCAACCACAAAACTTGTCATGGTTTGGTGCCATTCATCTCACAGTCGTACCAAAAGCAAAGCTGCTTCTTGGAAATGGACGCAAACAATTCATTCTCTACTGGTGAACGAAGCCAGGTTGGTACCCAGGGTAAGCCAGGTTGCTTAGGAGATTTTCAGTCCTTTTGGGGAAGTACTGTGAGAACTCTGGGCATACGGCATTTGCAAGGTCCCCTCTCTTCCCAGAAGAGCTGGTTATTACAGAGGATGCGGAAATGAAAACAAAAGTTCATGAAGGCTGAACAGATGACAGCTATTTCTTTTCAACAAAGACCCTGAAGCATTTTGGGGGAGAAAAGGGTGGAAAGGTGGGATGGCTCAGTGCACAGGGACGGAGTTGACCTCAGGGATATTCAAATCCACTTCACTGCAGTCACCAAAAGCAAAAGTGTCCTCAGGTGAGATACCACCCTGCACCTACCCCCGAAGGTTTTCATTGCCTTCCCCCTAATTACTGGCCCAGTGCTCGCTACTGGCTGCCATTGAACCACCCTCAGTGCCTACCAAGACAGAGATCTAAGGAAAAACCGAGCTACTTGAACCAGCCAGCGAGCTGTTTGTTTGTTTTAAAAGAATCCTAGAATGGCCTGTGTTGAAAAGGACCTCAAAGATCATCTAGCTTCAACCCCCTGCCACAGGCAGGGTTTCCAACCACCAGACCAGGCTGCCCAGAGCCACATCCAGCCTGGAAAAGAAACAGTGAAATCTCTATCCTGACATTATTCTAGCTTCATTTTTTGCTGCTTTTCCCTTATTTCTTCTGGGTATTTCCACATTTTTATATCTGAAGTGCATTCCCCTTCATTCTGTTTATATCTGTGAGCTGCAAAACCCCTTCAGCAGGTGTGATTTCCCCTTTCCCTTCTCCCGTTTTGCTTGCACAGGACAGACATCCCCATAAGGACCAACATCACCAGCAGTGCCTCATGCAGGTGGGTGCCCCCAGCTGAGTGAGCCCTGTGGCAGCCCCCACAGCACGTGCATGGTAGTGGGGGCCGAGGGGGGGTGAGACACAGAGCTGTGGAGCCCAGCTGAGCACAGCAAAGGGAACTGCTGCAACAGAAAGGCATCAGGGCTTGGGATGGTGCTCCAGCTGCAATGAGATGCTGGTGCTGCACCTCAGAGATCTTCAGCCTGGGGCCAGCACTTCACTCTCCCCAGGATGGAGGAGGAGGGCACGCTGCTACCTCTGCCATGGGATGACCAGAGAAGGCTGCTGGTGGCAGAGAGAAGCGGGGAGCAGCGTTTGGGCAGCACTTGTTCTTGGGGAGCAAGAAAACAGCACGTAGCAGTGAGTGGGCATTGAGGTGAGCCCTGGGTGGTCAGATGGGACCCATCATGCTGGGCTCAGAGGCCAAACAGCTCTACGTGGCTCCAACGTCCTCACACCCGCCAGCAAGCCCCGCAAAAAAGAATAAAAGCATTCACCATCTGTGCATCTCCAGCACAGAGCCTCTGCAGGAGGGCATCGAATGAGACATTGCCCATCCCAGCACCCATCACAGGGATGGGACAACCATCAGCTTACCCAGCACCGAGCCCCTGCTTCTAATAGAAACCTAAAACCAAGCTCTGTGCCTCTTTGATGCTGAGCATCTCCCACTGTGTGTGGCTGCATTCCCCCCTTGCTGGGAGCAGCCCTCGCCCCACCATTCCCTCCCCAGCTCGGTGGGGTTGTTAGGAACCAACCACGGCTCTGTAGTGAATCCACAGTGCTCCCAGCAGTGCGAGGAGGCGGCTCTTACCGGGAGCAAAGTGTGGGCAGTGACTCCGTGGGCTTTTTCTCTACTGAAACTGTAATTAATGTGGATCCTGGGTACTAAGAGCAGGGAGAAATACAGCTTCACAGCAGTTGAGACGCATCTCATTAGTGCCGAAACCACCGCGTCGTCAAAATGCACGATGTGCAGCAAGGAGAAGTCGTGTAATTGAATTCCCACCAAAGCACAGTTCATCTGCACTGCCCTCATCTGGAGCTCAGCACAGCTGCCTGCAAACGAGGAGACACTGGGATTCCACCCGTTACAGCACAGAGGTGTGGGGCAGTGTTCTCAGAGCTCAGCGTGGCAGACGGGGACCCCAGGGTGTCTCTAACTGGGGACCTCTGGAAGAGCTGCAGGGTCTGCGCTGGCCACAGCCACAGGAATGCATCCCATGGGCCAGGCACATCGGCCCAGTCTTTTTTGTCAGTGCAGGAAATGTGGCTAAAAACATGCCAACCAGTCACATAAAGGCGGCCGTTACCTGCATAAATCCTTTGGCACTAATTAATAAATCACGGGCGCCGTTGCTGTTTCATTGTTCTAGGCTGGATTGCTACAAGTGGCAGTGATTGCATAAGTCATTTCATGTGCACAGCTGACAAGCGTGCTGCCAGCAGCACAAACACACGGGGCAATAAATTCTGCAGGGCTGCACACTGCGGGTTCTTCCCCCACCCGTTGGTTTTAAAGGGTAAATTATCTTTCATTTAGAGAAATCTATTGAAAGCTTCCAAAGACAGCAACCGGGGGAAGAGAGGAGAGACACGGAGGGAGCAGCAGTGATGTTCCAGGGGCTGCTGGAAGCAATTCGTTGCCTCCAGCTTTGGCCTTGACCTGGAGCTGCAATATCTGTATCTGCCACACAGGTGGATTTTGCCCACCGAGGTGCAAGGGATGCTGAGCTGCAGCTCCTGAACCCGCAGCGCTGCCCCGGAGCTTTGGTCCCCTCCGACGTGGCCAGGCACATCCTGTCATTTCTGTTATTCAGATCCCATCCTTCAGCTCTAACAAGAGAATAATTTTAATTAAGGTAATTAAAAATTTATTTGCATTTGAATTTTAAGTAGGTCTTAATTGGGAGCTGCTGCGAGGAGCCCTCCGGCAGCTTCAGCACCACGAGGAGCAGCGGAGGGGGTGGAAGAGGAGGGGCAGCAGCGAGGGGTGAAGGAGGGACAGCAGTGCCTCTGTTACACAGACAGCCCAGCGTGGCCATGGCCAAAGTGTTGCCTGGTGGTGCTTGAGCAGGATGTGCCCATCGATGCAGCAGTGGCATGGACTCAGTGAGGCCTCATAGCCGCTGCATGTGGGCTCCTCACCCCCTAGTTATTGCTGGGAGGCTCTAATTGAGCCCCCTGGTCTGCCAGGCAATGGGAGACTTCTCAGTGGACAAGGGTTGTCCCCAGTGCTTCTCGTTCATCCCCCCAACACACAGCCAGCCTGAGGTTGGTGTGATGGGAGGCATAACGCATCCGGATAATGGCCCTGCTGAAAACACCTGCTAATCAGTTAAGTGATGCCCAGCACCACTTAATTCTGCAGCTCTGCCATCACCATCTATCTGTAATGAGAGCATTTCCTCGGTCACAGTATTAATCGTAATGGATTTATTAAGAATGTAAGGGGAAAGGGACATTCCCTCCCCCAGGAGCACGGTTTGGCACCAGCTCTCCTTACTGTGCAGATTTTTACTGTTACAACTCCATCACACAATCAGAGGTTCCTCTGATGCTGACACCCAACAGAACAGTGCCACTGAGCCTCATTTTCCCCTGAACCCTTCTCCTCCAAGCAGGCTTCTGGGCGCACCACTCCACATTGGCAGCATGCCTCCCTCTCTGTGTTTGACATGTTCTGGTTCTAATTCGTTGAGCATGAGTTGCAGCCTGGGTAATTAGATTAGTCTTAATTAGTATGGATTGCCACACACCGCCATGCTGCAGACTTCCCTGCAGCCAATGCTGTGTGGTCCCACCGGCTGCTGGCCTTAAAAAGAACAAGTGAGAGCCTACCTAACTACTGACAGGTGTGGGGCTGTCAAACAGGGGCTGGAGGGAGACGCAGGGATGCTCCCAGAGCTGAGCATCTCTCCTATGGAGAGAGGCTGAGGGAGCAGGGGGTGTTCAGTCTGGAGAAAGGAAAGTTTGGATACATGGAAGGTACTTTTCACTCAAAGGGCAGTATGGCACTGGCACTGCTGCCCAGAGCTGTGGGTGCCCCATCCCTGGAGGTGCCTGAGGCCACGGAGGGGCCCTGGGCAGCCTGAGCTGGGGGAGGTGCCCCTGCCCATGGGTGGGGTTGGACAATCATTAAGGTCCCTCCCATCCCAACCATTCTGTGCTAAATAACACTGTGCCCCATTGGGGCAGGACAGAGGTGGATCAAGAGGCTCTCTCCATGGGGCCAAATCCATGTCATGCCACAAAAAGGAGCACGGTTTGACTCACACCAGCTTGCTTCCAGCTTCAGAGCCGCTGAGTTTTGGACTTCCCAGGCAGCTGCACTCTGGGGCTCAGCTCAGGAGTGCTGCCATCAAAAATGAGCTGCCAGCAGCTGCCAGCAAGTCCCTGACGTTATGAAGCCATTAAACAGTCGAGCTGATCAGTTTTCCACTGTCGCCCCGCTGCCATCCAAGCTCCCATCCATCACCCCCAGCTCAGCACATCCATCTCTGTGCCCCAGCGCCGATCCCTGGATGGTGACAGTGCCACCGATGTGGCCGATGTGAAACCCAGCTGCCTCATTGCATGAGAACCCGTTTTGAATGGCGGTGGGTGAGGGCAGGGTGCAAGAGGCTGATGGCAGAAGCACTGGGGACAATGCCCCCATCCTGCTGCAGGCCTGAGGTGGGATGCAAGGCGGCAGTGGGTGACACCATGAGTGAGAGGGACCCTTTGCATCCCTGCCTGGGGTAAGGGGTTGGAACTGGATGATCTTTAAAGTCCCTCCTAAACCAAACCATTCTGTGTTTTCGTGATTTGCTGAGGCATTCAGGGGCCCAGTGTTCCTTGCAGCAGAGCTGGGTTTTCCCATCCAAGTGCTGGGATTTTACCTCCAGGACCCAAGTTCTGGCCCAGCTCTACTCACTGGGGCACAGAACAACACCCCAGGAGGACACAGCCGATCATGGCACCCCTGGTAGCCAAGGGACAGCTGACACAGTCTGAACACTGACTGGTGATGACCACAGTTGAACAAGACACCAGATCAGCACAAGCACCATGTGCTCACCCAGAGCTATCTTGTGGATGAGCAGCAACAAGTGGAGACCTTCTTGTCTCAACCTAAGGCACGGGTTCAAGCTCAGGACATGAGCCTGGAGCCAGCTTTGCTCGTGAAGGGCACCTGGGCTGCAGGGGGTCCATAAGCTGCCACTCATCGGCTTTGAATTTAAATTCATGCTCCTCTCTCGGCTCCCAGTGGGGATATTGAAGTGGCACCAAGTGTGCTGCAAGCAAAATAGAGTTCTCTGAAATGGCACCAGCAGGATTATGAGAGCTTTGTCAATATTTGGCCAGAATGGAGATGAAACTGAACCGAGTGAGGCTAAGAAATAATGTCAGATATTGGATTGTGAAGTGTAGTTGATCGCCCACAGTGGCAGCTATTGAGGCAGTACCAGCTGCTAAGCTGGAAAGTCCTTTTTTTCCCTTTTCCTCCCTTCCTTTGTATTTTAACTTCAAGTAAATTGATCACAAATTACATATTGTGCAGCCACAGAGCCGGCTGGTACAGAAAATCAGCAACCTGGAACGCTCCGCAGGGAGAGCTAATCCACAGCTTGTTCCATGCTAATAAGGGAAGAACAGAGTCCTTCCATGGAGCTGCCCAGGGACCGGCCGTGTTCTCCCACAGTGGAAGGACTGGAGCAGTTCAGGTCCTTCTCAGGGAGAGATGCACCCATGGAAAAACTGGGCTTTGCTGAAACTGTGGTGCCCACACCCAAGGGGACAGGGTGGGAGACAGCAGCAGTGGAGCATGGCCGCAGGGGTCTCAGGGAGATGCCTTCCCATAGCAGATGCCCCCACCATGAGAACCATTAGGAGCAGCACCTTGCTGCTCCTCTCCGCTGGGGAAAGCGAGGATGCTCAGCCCCCTCCATCTCCACGGCTCCAATGCCAACAGCTGTTTGCAGCCTTTTCAATCACCACTGCTTTGAAACAGCAGATGTTTCATCCCAGAAACACGGACACGGTCAGAGCTGTGACATTTCAATCAGAGCAGCCCCTTGTGCTCAAATTCAGGCCAGGCATTAGGCTGCAGTGGTGGCACTCCAGCCCCTTCCTCCCATGCCACACACCCTGCACACCCATGAGGAAGGGGTACTCCTGGGCCCCCTTCTCCTCACACACCACACCTGGTGGTGCTGGCATGGGAATGCTCAGAGCTGGAAACACAGGATTTGTCCCCCTGCTGAATCTTTTAACCCTTCCCCAAACCAAGCTGCACCCTGAACAGATCCTGGCATCTGCATCCTCTCATCCACCCGCCCATCCATCCATCCATCCCCAACCTCACCTTGCCATGACAAGGGCAGGAGCAACCCTGCACCCCAGCTTGCTGTCTGTGGGGACACAGAATCCCTTCGCTCTCAAAGCCCAGCTCCATCCCTCCCCAGGTGCTCTGGGCCCCCAGGCAGTTCCTGGCCAGACAGCAAGACATAAGGCTGCTTCACCACCAGGCCACCACTGCACACAGACTTCCCACCCAGCAGCTGTGTGAAATGACAACAAGCCCAAACGTTTTTCTAAGGAATTTAAAAAAAAAACAACGATACACAAGTCAGATTCCATTGTCACATCAAACCCAGCGTTAGTTAGAAAGCAGCGACAGATGGCTCTGCATCCCATATCCCTCAGCCACCACCAGGGGCTGGAGGACACACGTCCCAGCATGGAGCAGCACCGCCATCAGCAGAGCCACCACACAGCACTGCTGTGTGCCTGAGCACCAGGAGCTCAGTGCAGGACCTGGGCATTCCCTGCACAGCAAGCAGTGCTCTGCTTCAGTCTGTCCCCCAGGACAGATTGTGTTTCAAGCACACGGGTCCCCATCCCTTCCCTCCTGCACATGGGCACACAGGTCCTGTCCCCCCTTCCCGCACAGCCCAAGCAGAGCATGGAGGCAGCAGTGATTTTTCAACTGGTCATCATAGATCTCCAGCTCAAAAATCCCAGCAAGATGCAGAACCAGAACTGTGGGCTTGCAGGGAGCTCCGTGCCTGAGCCATCTGCTGCAGGCACAGCCTGAGCATCCCTGCTCCTTGCCCGTGCTGCTCCCACCAGGTCAGGGAAGGTGAAGGAACGCTGAGAGCACCTGAGAGGGCTGCAACCTCACTGCACAGTGCCCCATGGACCGGGGGTCCCACTCTGCCCTGCCCCAGGGAAATGCTCCCCGAGGGGCAGGGGGAACCTCCACCCACCTGGCTGCTCCCTGAGGCCAGAGTTCCCCTGGTGCTGCAGCACCGGTGGCGCTTCAGGGTGAGAAAGGGAAAGCGGGAGATGAAAACAAAACAAAACGCAAGGAAGAAATTATTTTCATTAACGGTTGGCAGCCAACCCCAACCTTGCTGAGATGGCTCGGGAGCAGGGCTCTGGCCCACAGGCACCAGTGCCACAGAGCGAGAACCGCAGCGCCCGGCTCACAGCGAGCCCCGAGCACAGAGAGCAGCCCGAGCCGCTCGGTGCTGCAGCGCCTGTCCGGAGATGCAGCTTTGCCTCCCAGTGTCCGTACCCGATATTGCACTGATGGGATCCGCCGAGCCGACGTGGACGGCACTTTCAGCTGTACCTCTGGGCGATGCCCAGCCCAGCCCTGCTGTTGCCTGTGACACTCAGGCTGGGATGCTGCCAGAATCCCAGCGAAGGCTCAGTTCTAAACCTCAAACCCTGTTCTCTCATGCCAATACCTGAGCTCCAGGAGTCGGCTAGTCCTGTCCCTGCTGCTGCCTCCAGAGAGCAGAGCTCCGTGCTGCCCTTCTGCCTGGCCCTGCCAGGTCCTTCCTGCTGCTGACCAAGCAAAGCTTGCTTGTACATGGAGGTGATCACAAAGAAGGATGGTGGACATCACAGCAGGTAGCAAGAACAGAAGCACAAGTGCAAGCACATAGCAAAGTTCAGGAGAAGCCTAAAAACAGCAGAGCAGTATGTCCCAGACCAGCTGGAAGCAGCTATCCCCCATCCTTCTCACCAACAAGGGATGCGCTTGGCTGTAGCTCAGGGATGACATGTGGAAGGGCATCATGGGGTTCCCACAGGCAAGAGAAGGAGAAACCTCCAAAAACACTCCAAAATGTGGGCTGAAAGTCCTGTTGTGGCTAGCCAGCCCTGGGTTCACGAGGTGTCAAGCAGAGCTGAAACACCCAGAAGAGAGAGATGGAGGCTTGGATGGGCTGCTGAGAGCCATGGGATCTGCAAAGCTTACTTTGATTTAATGGACCTTTGTGTTTGAAAACTAAATCAAGAGAACTCTTGTATTTGCCACAGGGCTGAGCATAAGCCGAATGCGCAGGATTTAGAGGCAGAAGAGCTTTCCAGATGAGCAGAGTGCAATTTTGTCCTAAGAACCAAAATAATGATAAAATAACTAGCATAGGAGAAAGGGAGCTATGAGTGCAGCATACAAATGTCAAACTTCAGATCCTCTCAGCAGAACCATAATAAAAGGGTTTAACCTATTATATCAATTAGTGGTATTACATCTCTAGACTGAGAAGAAACTCATTCTCACAGGCAGGCTAATTCCATACATGCTCTGCATTCAGGGGCTTTTGGCAGCGTGGTGAATTTTAACTGGTAAATAAAAGATCTAATGCTACCAAGTACTGATTCCATTCATATAAAGCAGCACTGGGCAGAGTGATGGATTTTCATTGCTCTTGGGAGGAGAGATCCCCCCACTGCACCAACCCAAGTGGTCTGCAGCCCCGGGGGAGGACACATGCTGAGCTTTATGGTCAGAACTACTGAGAGCAAGGCCTTCTCTGCTACTCCCTTGCAGCTTCTGCAACTGCTCTCTGCATTGCTCACCCAGCTCTCTAAGTAGAAAGATGGGAACTGGTGTGATGAACTCCTGAGCTTGTAAGGAGCCATCACACAGCAATTTCTTTCCTGACTCCCCCAATCCAAACACACAGCATAAAGAGAAACACTTCCCTGCCACTGCTGGTGGAAGCACCCTATGTCCCCAGGCTCAAAGTACAAATGAAACGTCCTGCCTTCTCTTCCTGTATAACAGAGGTAACAATTGCCTCCTCTGCAAAAGGTTGAAAGCATTGTAAGGAAAAGCCGTGATGAGGCCCATCAATCTGGACTACATTTCCACCTTATGTTCCAGAATCATATAAAATCCAACAGCAATAAAGCTTTTCCAACTTTGCTCAGGAAAGAAAAAAAAAGACTAACTGAAAACCTGAATCTGGATCCCAGTTTTCTGCTTGCCTCCCTTAACAGCAAATTAACAACACATCTACAGAGAACACTGATACAGCCACAGAGGAGCCCAACGAGGGCAAGTTACCTGCCAGTGGACTGCTATCAGGGACTGCTTCCCAAGAAGGAGAAACCCCAGGCACGGTGGGCAGGCTGGGTACCAGGTGGTGCTTCTATCACTCACCATTTCTAAGCTTCTACTTCAGTACCTTTAACAGCATGAGCAGTGCTGTGAGGTTTCTTGTCTTGCAGCTAACCTCAGCGTTCCTGCTCAGATACCTTGCTGCATTTGAGATGGTCAGCTGTAACTCCTACAAAATACTAGGGCTTTACAACACATTTTGTTAGCACACAGCACAATGGATGTCATTTCTACGACAAAATGATGATAAAAGCCAAGGCTCTGATCTTGTCTGTTCTTAAACCTGTTGCAAATGAACCCAGCTTTCACTTCTCCTCAGCATGGATTTTGATGCTGTGTCCCAGAAGAGCTACAGGAGTCCTTTGGCTACTTTGCTCAGCTAAGACTTAAGTTTTATGCAAGCAAATTAAAGCCAGATCACCAAAATTCAACTAGCTTTGAAGACTGCTAAAGCATCATAAGGAACTGATGACAGTAGTCACAGATGAAAATTAATCAAGATATTTAATACAGTGCAATCCATAGTAGTTTCTTAATTAAAATAATTGTGTGCATGTATCTGAATGGGTTATCAATTATCACAAAAAGCAATAAACATTGTAGTGCTATGTAGAAAAATGTACAACTGAAATTTAAACCTTCCCTACTTCCAAGATAGCATTTGTCAATTGCAGATCATGATCACCAATTAAAATGGGAACAGAGACTACGTTGTTGCAGTGACAGACACAAGGCTGGCCACACATCAGTCAAGGGATATAAATATAACTTGCAAAGAACTAAAAACCTAAAGTATTCCTGCACCTAAACACAATAAGAAGCCGATGGTGGCTTTACCACTTTTCCTTTTTTTTTTTTAAATGCCTTACAAGACTTCTAAACACACTTAAACTGACTTAAAATTACAGAGTGCTTTTCGGCTCATTTCAATTCAATACGCCCAAACGTTTGAAGATGAAGATCCAGCAGTGGCATTAGCACAGTCCAAAAGCTGAATGTTTAATCTTGCAAATACCTTTTTTACAGAAACTCAACCGTACAAACTGCAGGCAATTCCCTCTGCTCCCCTCTCTTTCCTTTGTGCAGACCACGCTATGCAGAAAACAGCAACACAGTTCCCACTGCTTCAGGTTAAAATTAAAGATAAAGACATTTTACTTATGCTTTCTCCTCAACACAATATATTTGCACCCAGAACAGGTAATCAAAGTCTTTTTCCAGCCAATTACTGCTGTGGTTACATGTTTCCTGCCCAAGCTTCCAGCTCTTTCATGTCATCATCCTCTTCTTCCTCTTTCTTCTTGGCTGCAAAATATTAAAAGAAGATCAGTGAGTTACAAATGGGGATCTTGGCAGAACCCTGCAACCACTCCAGAAGAGCAGCCTCCATGCCATCAACCTAACCAGTAAGGGAGGCACCACATGCTAGTTGAGGGCGTGTGAAATGTTACACCAGGCCTTCTTCAGCTGAACCAAAGGTACCTCCACAAAGATTAGTCCATGGTGGATTTTCAGAAGACACCACTTAAAGTGAGCAAATTCATAGGAAAACTGCAAACACGAATGAAAGCGTGTGTACACCAGTGTATCTGCTGTTTGCCATAAGCACCACACCTACAGCAGGACACCCTGAGCCTTCAGCTTCAGTCCCTCCCAGCAGGGCTCAGTTTCTCACAGCAGCTTGTCTCCAGTCTCACAAATAAATTCCTTACTGCATCAGTAAGTCCTCAAACTGCAACAACACACAGAGGGAACCAGGTTTTGGTCTAGCTAAGTACAGAAGTGGGAGACTTCCAACTCTTGTGTCTGTTATGCTCTTTCAGGGGCTGAGGAGCTAACAAGCCAGGTGCTGCATCCCCTCTTGCCATGATCACACGTGCAGATGTGAAGCAGCAGCCTGCACACGTTGCCCTGCAGTTTGCTCCAGGGGAGCAAACAATTTTTGTTTGTTCTAGTACAGTTAAGTCCAATTTCTGGAATGAGGAGCATTAACAAAAAGCAAAACATTTCAACCCAGAATTGCTACAGCAACTTCTTCGGAAAAAAAAAGGGGAAGGGGAAAAGTTCTTCCTCAGATAGTATTCTAGCTCCAGAATTGTCCTGTTTCTAAAAGGGAAAAAAAGAGTGAAATAATTCATGCTCCCAACAGCTTGTGTCATTTAATGACACATTCATGTAAAAGGGAACAGAGTTAGCTTTAAGTCAAACTCAAAACCTACTGCTTGTACAAGTTTGGAATTCCTTTTTCTAAATTAAGCTTATCCAGTCTCAGCTAAACAGAATCAGCTTTTGCCTGAATCCCTCCAGACATCAGTACAGCTGGCAGGCAACAAACACCCTTCTCATTTGGACTGATTACTTCAAAATCCAGGCAGCTCCTGAGAACTGGAAAGTCAGGAAAGCTCACGATCACTTTCCATCCAATGAATAAAAAGGAGGGAATGGAGTCAGCTGTACCACAGCAGGCACAAAGCATGCACCTGAGCTGTCAGGTAAAGCAATGCCACTGAAGTCTGGTTAGTAATGACCCGAAGTACTTTCAATCCTACTACATGGCAAAAGGTATCTTTAGTTTCAGGTTGGTACATTTTAATGATAACAAACTTCATGAAACAGCTACACGTTAAAAAGACAATGCCCAGATTTATCCAAAAACAATTTCTCCTGCTGCTGAATTGAATTTGGATGAAGGCACTGATTCAAGATACCTTCATGCAACTCGCTGCTCTCTCATCAACACTTGTCAGCCATTCTGCCTTGCGAAACAGAACTAGAAACCAATGCAATATCAGTTACATCTAAAAGGAAAACAGCACACAAGAAGAAAACTTCCCAACAAGCCACCTGAAGCAGAACCTTGTTGTTTGGCATCGTGTGTTGCTTCCCAGGCCTTCAATTGTTCCAGAAGCCGCAAGATAATTACAGATATACTGACAAGCAGTTGGGAACATTCCCACCCTCAAGCTTTTTGGACCTCTTTTCCCTCCAAGAAAGCACACAGAAAGAGCTGCAAAGTCTACAACCTCCTTGGAATACCTTATGACAAATTCAGCAAAACAGACAGCAAAACTTCACACCCTGTTAATGCACGTCAAAGGTATTCCAAATCAATTAGATTTCATGAGGTATCACTTCTAGTTCACAGAAGCAATTAGTGCTGCTAGAAAAGCAGCTTTGAACTGTCTATGTAAATGCTAACACTTCTTGGCCACTCTTCATGTTACATCATTACACTGGTTTTTGCTGGATACAGGTGCTGTAAAACTGGCATGACTACAAGCCTGCTACTGCCTGGCTTGAGCACGTGCAAACCACAGACTCTAAGGAGAAAACAGTGGACCCCAAACAGGGGACTGAGGATAAACAGGTTAAGTCCTTCTAAGAGCCAGAAGAACAGGTATCAAATTTAAATAAAGCAGTACCAAGGAAGTATGGTTCAGTGTGGGTATCTAAAGCAAATTCCAAGAGCTAACGAGCTCGCAACTCAGCTGCCTTTCTTTTATACCCACAGGCTGCAGGTCAGGATGACTTCCCTGATGCATCAGCAGCAACCAGCAGGAGGTGCTGCTGGCTTCCTTCTTCCACATCTCCACTCTACCTTGAGCATCATTCCCACCAAAGTTAAACTGTAAGTGCTGCAACAGACAATAACTGTTCCTGTGATTGTTATTAGCTTTCACAGTTCTTATGAAAGGCAGGTTAGCTCCTTGGATAAGTGGCACTAGATGTAACTTGGAACTCATGAAGCCATTTCATGTGACATGTCTGTGCTGCCTGCAGCTAGAATTCTCTAATTGGGGGAACTGGAAATTAATGGAGGGTGCACTGTGAGAACCCCAGATGTTTCTGATCCACACTTACCTGGCTTTGATGGTATTGATATTGAGGGCACATTTGGTAGTGGTACTGTTTCAGGACCACTTATTTCCAGCAAGTTTTTGTCTAATTCTTCTTGTTCTAGTTCCTCTAGTTCTGCCATGAGTTCATCCTAGTTTTATAAAGGGAGAAGAAGAAATAAGAACAAACTTTTAGATCATATTTACTATCAAACAGATTCAGCCAGCCATATTATTGCAGAATAGCCTAAGTGCAAAGGATCAGCACAAACTGAGGAGATAAAGAACCTGAATCTTCATGTGAATTCCCATATTCCTCTCTTGGAGGAGACAGCAAAGACATGTAAGTCCAAATATTATCTGATCCATCCAGACCATCCTCAGCATAAAGTCAGGTTCACAGCTGCTGTATGCACTGGCAGAAATAGCAAGGAGAGATCTACAATTCTGCTGCTATTCCTAGAAACACGTAGATCTTAAAGAAAGGTTTCATTTAAACAGAGGAAAAATTCAAAGTGTACCTCATCAAATTCTTCCCCAAATCCTACTGGCTTCGAGATGGCTGTTGAGATCTCATCTGCCAGCTCTTGCTGCTCCGCAATGTCCTGCATTAATTCATCTACTTTATCGATATCCCTATAAAACAAAGAAAAGAGGAGGTCAATCAGGCACTTCCCCAAGCAGAGCTTAAGACTGTATTTTTTTTTCTTCTGTAATACTGCCACGCTACGGTGACATTTTACAAGGTTATTTCTGAAAAAAATACTTTGTATGCACATCTAAGTTTTATCCCTCTACACCTCAATCCCCGGTCTCAATAAAGTTATGCATAATTTCTTGTTTCACTTCCCAAAAGCTTAGCTCACAGCAGTTACACACAGAGAGCTCATCTGGAAAGGTTCTGGTTTGTATTTTTGATATTAATAATCATTTACTCTGTTCCCTGTTCCAGCATTATTACATTACGCCTACAATATTTGCTTTTGGAAGAAGTACAGAATTCCCATAATGCTTTCATTATTGCTACATACACAAACTCCACAGCAAAGAAAGAAGTTTAACCCTCGCTTTGAGGCTGGAAACTTGCTGTTTGCAGGCAGATCCATAGGTAGCATGCCCTCCTATCTGCTTTACACCCAACTGGTGGCAAACTTCTGCTGGGCAAAGACTGCACACATGCTACAAGTGGCTTCATGTTGTGTGAAACAATGCCAGATTGAGAAAGCATTCATCCTTCATATCTTGGCAATTACCCACATATACCTCATGTTTTATTTGTATTTAAGTTATAGACTTTTAAAAAGAAGATTTTACTACACTGGCTCTATTACTTGTTATAAAATACATGGTATTTAGCATATCAAACAAATGTCAAAGTAAGGGTCTTACAGAAGGAGACAGAGAGGAATAACTTACATGTTGTCATGAGCAGCTTTCATAGCCTTAGCAGCAAAGCCCATATTCTTAAGCACTTCAGTGTTGGTGTTGGCATTCTCCAGGGCTTCCCTCTGAAATTCAATTGTGGACAACGTGCCATCTATCTGGGCAAGCTGCTTCTCGTACCTCTTCTTACGCTTTAGGGCCTGAAGAGCAGCTGAGCAAAGGAAAGAAAAGTAGGATATGTGAGATTTGTGATGCAGCCAGCCACTGTTCTGTACCAAACGCCACTCAGTACACAGCAACATTCAGCACACTGTATTGTTTGTTTGTCTTATGGTTGCCTACTTGCTTAAAGGTGGCCAAGTAAGCACTGACCATCTGCAGCTGCCAGAAGGATGTAGGTTAAGATGAGAATGAAGGACTGGCAGCTCAGCCAGCTGTAACAAGCCACAGCACAGAGACCTGGCTGCTGCAAACAGCACGCTTCAATACACAAGCTGATGCACTCAGAAACATCTTTGTTCCTCCCTGTACATCCCAGTATGGCGCAGTGAGCGTCAGTTGAGGTTCTGGTGCTGCTGTGCAGCTGCTGGCAGTAGAAACTCAGTCATGCAGGAAGTGAGACAAAGCTCTTTGTTCTGCTGCTGGATGCTGTGATGTATACGTATGTAAACAAACACTGTGCACGTTTCATGTTACTCTCGCTACAAGATGCTGCCCACACTGCAGCCTGGTGCAAGCTCCCTTCTGAAACATAATGCAGGCAAGCTGGACTTACCAGTAATTCTGCCTTTAAGTAGGTAAAGGTTCAGTAGGAGCAGCACTGTGGGCAAAGCGTTACCAAGCATGGAGCACCACTGTCTGATGAGCAACAACCAAGTGCAACATCAAGTGAAGCATACCACTACAACTTCCTCCACGGCACTTCTGCTTCTGACACAAACAGACTTCTTGCCCACTGTGTGATGGGCTTGGCCACATAACACGTCCATCTTGTTTAAATGCTCAACTTACAGGCATGGAATCACAGAGTATCCCAAGCTGGATGGGACCCACAAGGGTCACTAAGTCCAACTTCCAGCCCCACACAGCAGCGCCCCAACCCAAACCCTACGGCTGAGGTTGGTGTCCCCGTGCTCGCTGAGCTCCAGACCAGCGCCATGCACGAGGAGCGGTGGCAACACAAGCTTCATATCTTCACAGTGCCCTTCCAAATCCCTCCCTGTCCCTGTTGTGATTCCCTAGCAGATTTTGGAGAGCTGGGGAAGCAAGGAGGAGGAAATCCTGCCAGCAGACAACTCCCCTGTATCCTCTTTTAAAGCAACAACAGCTGTAACATGGTGAGCATATCACTGCAACAGCAGCAAAATACCTCAGCTCTTGAAAGAGGATTAAGTCTGTAGGCAAAGCTGGCAGACACCTCGTGTGTTGTCAGATGCCATCTTGAGAAGCCCTCAAGATAACATCCCAGCATCGTGAAGAGGAACGCATCCCTTCAGTCCTCTAAGCAGCCATGATTAATTTCTAATTCCTCCAATGTACTGGAACAGCAATACTGAACAGAGAGCCACTTTGTGGCTGAAGTTGCCAAGCACCCTGCGAGGCCCAAGGGCTGATTTAGCAGATGTGACCAGAAGGACAAACAAAGGTCCCCCCAACTTCTCCAGCACAAGCCCAATGCCAAACCTAAGGCACTTCAGTGCCTCCCACCCCAATGAGGTAACCCCCCCTCTATTCTGGGGCCAACTTCACAGCCCCAGCAGCTTTCATTTGGCACAAGCAGGAACAGGACTGAATTTTCATGTCACACAAAGGCCAGCATTCTCTCTTCAGAATTAGACACAACACAGATATCATGTGGAACATTCCAGTTTGATGCCAAGCACAGAGTGAAAAGCAGTCACTAATTTCTGGTACATTTGGTCTGGTCAGCTTAGCCCTCATTGTTTAATTAAGGATAGGTAAAGTTATCTTACAAAGAAAAAAAGCTGTCAGTATCATTTATATTTCAGCTGCCTGAAGGGAGCACAGACCAGCAAGAGATGCAGGATATGCACAGTGCTTCTGTGCCTGGGCACGTTGGGATGGATATCCAGTGCAGAGCAATGAGCATCAAAGTAAAACATGGGTTTCTGCAGTGAAGAAAAGCTTTCAGAACAGACTGAGGTTTCCTGCAACTAAAAAGCACCAAGGAACAGACAACAAAGTACTTAGTGGCTCAATTGAGACAATCACAATTTCCTGCAATCTATTGCCATCTGTCCCCTTGCTTTATTATCTCAATGTAAAGTCTGTATCTGAAGCAAGAAGATCTTATTAAGCTGATTATTATTATTATTATTTTTTTTTTTTTAGGTCACATTTGTTTTCAAGCTTGTCACAGATCAGTTGGTTCCCAACTCCCTCCTAGGGCTGATTTCTCCATTCTCAGGTTTCAGGAAGAACACATCACCCCCAGCACAGAGTTCTGAAGCAAATTCCAGAGCATGGGCACCCCTGGGGCCAGCAGGAAAGCTGTACAGCCTTACAGAACAGCCCATGCATGGAGGAGAGCCTCCAAACTCTACCGGAAACGCACCAGGAACAGCCTTTGCCATTGCAAACAGTGGGCTGCAAACGTACATGCTGCTGTCACACTTCACAGGGCAGTGGTACCTGATGGGTCCCCTCTGCTCTCCTATTTAAGATTTGATTGAAAACAGACAGTGGTTCTGCTGCCTTTACCTTGCAAAGCAGTCTTTACTATCTGCATAAATACCCACTGAATTCCACCATACTGCCCAAGTTACACATTTTTATTACATTTTCAATAAAGTCAGAGCAATGAAAGCTTATTCTGTAAGAAGCTGCATTAAATCTTTTCTATCCACAAAATCAATTTCCAGAACTTGAAATAAATCTGAAGGAGAGGCAGCTGGCCACTGATGCATCTTCCAATATTGCAGTATTTCACACGTGAGCAAGGAATGGGTGTGCCTCTGAAGTCCGAGTGTAATACAGCCCATCTCTGCTCTTCCTGAGGACAGCTGTTGTGTTTAGCAGTCATGGAACAGGAGGCACCTTTAATTACACCTTTATTACTTCCAAGGTAGCAGGGACATCAGCAGGCGCTGTAATTTCACACCCATAATGGCCGTGGAACTGCTCCTGCAGGACCCGCCACCATTGATTCTGCTCTGAGCGTTGCCCCAGGCAGGCTCACTGCACTCCCACCCTCAGCCTGCTGCCAGACAGCCTGGCAGCACATTTTACTGGCAGGAGCTGACCTGGGTTTTCCATGCGTGCCAACTTCCTTACCTTAGAATAAAACAAAACAAACAAAAAAGCTGTGTAAGGTTACAGGATCACTGGAGCAGCACCTCGCAGCAGCTTCTGTGAAGTGCCCGATACATTCAGAAAGAAATACGGACTGAGAGTCATTTCCCTCACTTTATGTGCTGTGTATTTCTTAGGAGAACGCATGCCTTTGCACCGAGTAAGCGTTAGCACTGGGTATTTCTTCTCCTAAAAACAGCAAGGCTTTGGGCACGTAAACTTGTTCTTGAATTATTCCTCTTTGTATAGAAAAAACAGCAGTACTTCTTCAAATCACTGCTGCTCTAGAAGGGAAGAGATTTTGCTTGTCTTTTTATTCTCTTTAAACCTCTCACAGGTTGTACTTGAAGAGACAGCAACTGCTGACCCACAACCGACAGCTCACCCTTTCCACCTGCTAAATAGATGAGCTGAGCTGATGAGAGAAGCAAAGCCAGTTAGTAGACTTTGAATCCACTATTAAAAAAAAAAACAGAAGATCAATGCTTAAGATAATCTTCACTTAATGAATCAAAGCAAACCCCACCATAGCAGAAATATTCGATCATCACAGGAAAAGTAGCTGTGGATGGGACTTCAGACCCAACCTGCACCGAGGAGGATCAAAGTGATCAGAGAGCAAACTGCTATCCAGCCAGACTGGCTGCTTCCATTACTTCAATCTAGAAACACGTCCAAAAGTAAGTTTAATATTACAGGCTTCTTATAAACTCAGACTTCTTGATATATTAAAAGGCATTTCTCCCTTCATTTTCACAGCCCTAGAATATCAGTTTGTGTACAGCTGATGAGGAGCCGGTGTCACGGCGTTCAGCCACTTCTCCCCCTGAGTAATCAATGTTCTCAAGTGAGAAGGGGAAATGCCCACGTTCCAGCTGCCTCACCCAGACTTACTGCCTGACAAAACACCACAGTCTGCCAAATAGTTCCACTTTCTTCTCTGAAACTGCAGAGAGTCTGGAAGAACTTTATGCAATTGTTAAAGATATTTCAACCTGGACATGAAGAACTGTTAACAGAGCTGTCATCAGTCTAAAACCTGCCCCAAAATATAGATGTATGCAGCACTTCAGTACGAGAAAACGCTCACAGTGATCAGAAGGTAGCAGGAGAATAAAGATACAATTTTTGCCACACGGCACTGCATTCAGTGAGAAACATCTGACTGAACGTGTCAATGATTTCATTAAACACCACCAACCCTGCTGCAAATTAGTACTGCCGGTTCATGCACTGGGCAAGCAGTTAAAGGGATATTTATGCCCTCAGCAATCTTATTCAACTAATGCTTTTAAGTAGCAAGAGTAGAAAAGCATAGATTGATATACAGAAAAAACAATGAACTCGAGACACTTTTCCACCTATGTGCAACCACAGGCTGTGGTAGCAGAAACAAGTCTGTGTTTGGGGAAGGCAGGCAGACCGGTTCCTCCAGCAGGGGGAAAGCATTTGGGAGCTGTGCTGAAATTAAGCCACGCTTTCACAGAGGCAGCTGTGAGCCCAGGAACTCCTCTCACACGTGCACATGAAATGCCTGCTCACTGCCCAACGCTGGGTCACCATCCCACACGTTGCACTGCACACCTGACCGGGAACAAGAGATACATCATTAATTTTGCTGCTTCTGAAAATGTGATTCCATCTTCCTGGCACCTGCTTCAGCAGAAAACCTAATCACCACCCTTGCTGTCCTTGAAATTGGATAAACTAGAGGCTCCGCTAAGCATAAGAAGCAATTTGCTCTTTGCTTGCTGTAGCTTTGCAGCTGTTGAGAACGAGCAGACACTGCCTGCAGTATCCCCAGAGAACTCCAAGAAGCTAACTTCAAGCAAAACCCCCAGTGCTACAGACAGAAAGGCAGGCAGAAATCCAATAGAGACAGATCCTGCCACAGCCTTACACAGTTCTTCCCTACCTCCAAGTTTAACCTTGAATAAATACACCCGTGCTGGAGTTTGCTCCCCAGAAAGCTACTGCCTAGCTGAATGCTCTCGATGGTTCAAACCTAACCCAGCAGCAAGGCACCAGCTGCACCTGGACTCTTCAAACCTGCTGCATGTACCCAGGGAGGGCTCAGACCACCGGGGCTGACAGAAGCCACCAGCTCAGAATCCTCTGTGTAGGTACCAGAGGTCAGATCTTTCCTGGACATTTCCAAAACCTTTTGGGGTATTTCCAGAACCACTGCTCCAGATGTTACAGCTGGAATGCATCCTCACCTTGCACACTTCTGCCTGGGAATTCTGTCTTGGTGCTTTCCTGACCTTCACAGGGCTTGCCCAGCACACCAGTAAGATTTCCCTACAAGAGGAGAAACATGAAGGCTTTGGGCAATGCTGCCAAGCAGACCTTGCACAAGGGATTGCAGAGGAAGAAACAAGCATGCCCAGTGAGCCAGTACACATGGCTAACTGGCTGCCCATTTGTTCCTGAGCTGCCTCCTTAGCCGAGGTGACTGCACAGCCCCAAGTGTCAGAGGTCCAAGAAGATAGCCAGGATTTTAAGCTTTGTGGTGTGACAGTGGATGGGAGAAGGAAGCAGTGAAGTGTGGCTCAATATAAATCCATACCGCCTCCATGGCTAACAGAGGGCAAAGCATGATTGCTTTTCCTCTCAGGGCCACCCCCTGAGACCTGTGATGTCTGGAGGATAAACCCAGGCCTAAAGTTACTTCATGCTGGAAGTCTGCAGCCATTATCACATCCAGTCCCTGGTAATGGGGTAAACATCTCCCACAGCATTCACAGAGCTGCCAGCAGCCTCCATCCCTCTCTTTGCAGGAGCATTTTACCCAAGCTCAGCCTTTTCTCTCCACTCATCCTTCTGTGCCTGTCTGCTAAGCATTAACAGAGCTCCCAAACCCTCTCCTCAAAAGGCAGGCAGCTTTTTTCAGTTTTTTTCCAGCTCAGAGATTAAGTGCCTGCTTAAAACTACTTTCATGAAGTATCTAAATCCAGGCAGAGAATGAAAAGTTTCCATCCTCTCTGTATTTGAAACAACAAGATTACAACCTCCTTCTGAAGAAAGTATTGCAAGAACATTCAGTCCATTCTGCTGGAGATTAAACCAAATGATAAGGACCCCTGGTTTACAAATCTACAACTAAGCAAGGGGGGGAAAAAAACAACAAAGGAAAAAGCATCTGTGTGTGACAGCAATGCATGCTCTGAACTGCGTGACTCCCACCAGCACTGCTCACAGCCCTCTGCCATCAGCACACACCTGGCTGCATGGTGGCACTGCTGTCCCCACGTCCCAGCAGCCCCACCACACTTCCTTATTGCCTGTGAGTCACCAGTGTTGAAAGTGCATTTCCGAAGGTCAGAACCCATGACTGCAGTGTCACATGTTCCTGAGACACGCTCAGGTTTGGCATTACAGAGTGAAATATACCACACTCTGGAGCCCAGACCTGGCAGCAACTCACCTCCTCCTCTGCAGCAAACAGAACGTGGTTCCCTTGCCCCTTGAATGCTAAGACATCACTGCTCTGATCAACAACCCACACGAAGATAAGCTCCAGGACAGTTATGTCTTCTTTCCCCCTAATGCCTCCGGAGTAAGTTATTCTCCCCCACTCTTTCAACCTGCCCCAGAAATGCTGCCGTTAATAACCTGCATCTTTTCCACATCCCGATTTGATATTTATACACACTCAAAGAAGAGATTATTCAAAGTTCAACAAACATTGAAGGTTTTCGGATGAAATAAAGCATGCTTCCTGAAGGGCCCTTTAGGATTCTCAAGGCCTACCAACATCTTTGTGGCTTTTCTTCTTCATTCTGCACCTGCTGAAGGATGCTTTGTTAGAGGGAATTCCAGGGAGAAACCCATCCTCTTCCTCTGAATCCCTCTGCCAAAAAATGCATCAGGGAGAGGTGCAGCTTTACCTTTTCCAGCTCTTCAGGGTGATGAAGCACTGCAGCTGTCCAGAGAGGTTGGGGAGTCTCTGTCTATGGAGATATTCAAGCCCCAGCCAGACACCAACCTGTGAGACCTATTGTAGGGAACTGCTTTAGCAGGGATTGGACTCGATGCTCTCTTGAGGTCCCTTCCAACCCATGTGGTTCTATTACTCTGTGAACAGAAGCTGCTCTTAAGCATCTCAGAACCTTCTTAACATCTAGGAATGATCTTTTCTGACAGAAAAAAAATCATCTCTGTGTTTAAGCAGTATTTCTGCAAATGAACTCAGGAGATGCTGTCCCCAAGCAGCCCACTTAGAGACCTGCTCTTCCTGGGGAATGAAGCACATTACCAACAGGGCAATCTCATTCATTTCCCAGCTTTGTGCAGTTATTATTACAGTGCTGTCAGATTTTACTGAGCCTGTCTTAATATCTGGCGTTCCTGTTAGCATCTCATCTGGTGAAGTTATGCTGTTTTGAAATGTGAAAACTTTCTTTTTTTCCCCCCCATGAGAAATCAGATTCCAACGCTAATATGGCTGAAAGAGGAAAAAGTTAAAACCCACAAGCCTTTGGAAACCCAAAAGTATAAAGCGAATAAGCTGAACCATACTTTCTACAATGCCTCAGCCTGTAAACACTTAACTGGCAGTGCTGCAGTACACCTCTGGAGGCCAGAACTTAATTACATTCTGAAGACAAAGCAGCGATCAGCTCCAGAAGCCAGGGTTAGCAACACAGATCATTACTGCAGCCCTCCCAAGTCGTGGAGTCACAGAACAGACTGAGTTGCAGGGACCTTTAAGCACACCCTGTCCGCCAGGTGAGGATGCCCAAAGCCCCATCCAACCTGGCCCTGGGCACCTCCATGGATGGGGCACCTCCAGCATCACAGAACTGTCTGTGTGGGAAGGGTGCACTCAATCCCACTGTCAATTGGAGCACTGGGCCCAGGACCCCTGAGGGACACCACTTGTCACTGATCTCCATGCAGACATGAAGCCACCGACCGCCACTCTCTGGCTACAGCCAGTTCCTTATCATCTAACAGTGCACCCACCAAATCCAGGTATTTCCAACTTGGAGAGAAGGATGTTGTGTGGGACTGTGTCAAAGGCCTTACTGAAATCCAAACAGGTGACATCAGCGGCTCTTCCCTCATCCACTGACACAGTTATGCCATCATAAAAAGCAATAAGATTGGTCAGGCAGAACCTGCTCTTGCTGCAGCCACGTACTCCATGTACACACAGCTTCCAGGAGGCTCTGCTCCACGATCCTCCCCAGCACAGAGCTGAGGCTGACAGGTCCCTAAGTTCTCTGGGTCAAACTTTCTACCCTTCTTAAAAATGGGTGCAACACCACCTTTTTTTTTTTTCCCCATTCACTTCACCTGACTGCCAGGACTTTTCAAATATCAAGAGTGGCTTTGGCTGCATCAGCCAATTCCCTCATGACTCCGGGATGCATCTCATCAGAACCCATACACTTACGGATGTTCAGGTTCCTCAGGCAGTCACAAACCCAATCTTCACTTACGGTGGGAGAGGCACTGCTCCCTCAGCTCCTACCTTCCAAGCCACCCAGCCGAGGGCTGTGGGTAGAGCAGTCTCTAGTGAAGATGAGGTAAAAAAAAATGGTTAAGTACCTCAGCCTTCTCCTTGTCCACTGTTAGTACCTGCCTGTATTGCTCACTGGAGGCAGGAGGGCACATCCTCCTGGACTTTCCTGTTCTGATTGTACCTACAGAAGCCTTTCTCACACTTCTTTGCACCCTTGCTAAGTCCAGTTCCAGCTGGACCCTGGCCTTCTAGACCCCATCCCTACACAACCCAGCAGTATCCCCACACTTCTCCAGGTCATCTGTTCCTACTCCCACTGCCTGTTGATTTTTCTCGCTCTCCAGTTCAACCAGCAGGTCCCAGTTCAGCCATGCCAGTCTCTTGCCTTCCTTTCCTGACTTCCTTCACCTGAGGATGGAGAGCGCTTGTGCTTCCCTAAAAATCTGCCAGCTCCCGCATCCTTGAGGACAGATTCCCAGGGGATTTTGATGACTAAATCCCTCAAGAGTTGGAAGTTGGTTTTCCTAAACTATATGCCAGCAGTTTTTCCACATGTATAATGAAGAATTTCCTTCTTACCTAAATCTCCCCTCCCTTAGTTCACAGCCATTTCTCCTTGTCCAATCCCTATACCCCTTGATAAAGGACCCTCTCCACCTTTCCTATATGGCCCCTTTAGGTACTGGATGGCCACTTAAAGGCCTCCCCAGAGCTCTTCTTCCAATCCATGGCAATGGGTCACTGCAGGAGCACAGACTGGTGCAAAAACTCAGCATGAAGGCAGCAGCAGCTGTGAAACTGGGTTCTGAGTTTTTGTTTGCTGCACACAAGGATAAATACCTAAGTTCCAGTGTGAAGAACTCTGCTTATTTGGACAACCCCAATCCAATATGCCACAGCTGACTGCCAACCAGCTGAGAGTTAAAACGCAAAGCAACAACTGTCAGAATAATTAGGCCACAGTTATATAAGCCCCTATAAAATGAGTACTGGAAAGGCTTCATTTAAATGATGATCATGTAGGAAGCCACAGCAGGCTCCTCGCAACTGGATTTCCAAGTACAAGGGTGTTATGGGCAGAACCGTCGTTGCCTCTGTCCCAGCCAGGCACAGAGCTTCACCAATGGTCACCTCCACCTGCCTGCTGCATTTCCCAGTGGGAGGTTAATGTGGGTGCTTCACTTCCCAATAGCAAGGTCACAGTGCCCCAGGTTCCTCATATGGGATGCAGCCACATCGCCGTGAGCAGCTCAGCACTCCTGAGTCAAGCCTTCACCTCTCTGTAAAGCCATGCTCTGCCAGGACAGTCTGCAACAGCACTACCTCCTCACCTGCTGTGTGCCTCACAGGGCAGCTCTCCTGCATGGGGCACCACTCATTTCTACAGGACAGGCAGCACAGTGCACAAGCCCTACAAAAGCTCATTGGGGCTGAAACTCTTCTCATTCAGGTCTACCATGAATGGCAAGGAGAACTACAGAACAACCTAAGCAAGCAAAAACCCTTGTCCCAACCAGCACTGGGGCTACAGTAATGTGAGGCTGCCACTCCCTTCTGTATTTTAAGTTAACATCCTGCTCACCAATGAAGCACAGCCACTTTACTATTATTTTAGGACTGAAAGGACTGCAATTTCTCTAGAAGCAGCAGTGATCCCTTTTGCTTACAAGGTCCTGCTAAAGTCGAGAACATCACAGTGCCCTGTATGCTGGGAAGCATCGTAGACAGACCATGTGTCTTCCTGTAGAGGACTGCTGTAGGCATGTCAGAGCAAGTTCCACATCCTGCAATCACAGAATGGCCAGGGTTGGAAGGGACCTCAAGGATCATGAAGCTCCAACCCCCTGCCACACACAGGGCCACCAACCTCCATATTTAACACCAGACCAGGCTGCCCAGGGCCCCGTCCAACCTGGCCTTGAACACCTCCAGGGATGGACGGGGCATCCACAGTCAAATGCAAAACCCAGTTGGCATTCCAGCAGCAGGGAGATTCCCCTGACCAGCAAGTGCTGCTGGAGGGGAACCAGCTGGAGAGGGGCATGCAGGTGGCTGAAGGGCTGGGAGGGCTTGGCAAGGAGACCGGAGGGAAACAAGCATGAAGCTCGGGAACACAGCTCTGAATGCATTCTGCCAGCCAGAAACAAGCAGGCAGTCAGCTGAACAGTCTGAGGAACTAAAGGAGGTTTAAACCTAATCAGCACTTTGCATGAGCTGCAAATTGCAGTTGTAAACTGCACTGGGAGCCCTTACACAGGCTTTAGCTGAGGTTTCATCAGGTACTGGAGTCCAGCATCTAATGCAATGGGATAGAAAAAGCAATTAAAACAAGCTGGGTGGCTGCAGACATACCAGGTGCTCTCTCTGACAGAGCATGAAGCAGAAAAGGAACACAGGACGGATGTACTGCAGCCAAACACGGTTACCAAAACGCACCTGGCAGAACTATAGGCTTTTTGCTTACATTTGTGTGCAGCTTGTTAAAGTTTTTTAAAAAGAGTAATTAGCACCATTTTCCAGAGCCAGGTGTTTTAGCACTCAACTCATTAATCTCAGAGCAAGACAAAGGACTCTGCCTTGCACTTGGCTTCCATCAGTGCTCACCTTGGCACTGGGGCTGCAGGCAAGCACCTGGAAGGGGAGGATGCATTTTAATGCAGCCTGTGACTGAATGCAGGGGCACAGCAGGCTGCAGTGTGACAAGGGCTGGATAGGGTTTGCTACAGGGCTGCTGCTACCTTTTTGTCAGCATCTTGGGATTTCTGAAAACAAAACCAGGTTTGCAGTCAGGTCCTTACAGACAGGATCATGAGGCTCTGCAGCCTACACCCACACCCAGGTCTGAGGGCACAGCTTTCTTTTCCTTGAATTCCAGACAACCACAATAACTCAAACCACTTAAACACCTACACAAAGGCCTCCATGCCATCATGCAGCCACGCTTCCATTTTTTAATTCACAACCAGCTGGCCCCTTGCTGGGAGACCCAGACTGCAGCACAGCGCCTGCCAGCCACCAGCAGGCAGCACCACCCCCTCCTGCCGGCCTCAGCTCCAGCACTGCTGTGGACAAGAGCAGAAAACTGGTTTTATTTCTCTTTTAAGGGTTAGCTTTTGCTTGAAGCAGCACCCAACCCAACCCACGCAGTGCCCAACTAATGCCAACATCAGCACAAAGGAGCCCTGGCCCCCTGGGGCAGCCTTTGGGGACAGCGCGTGGAGGAGGGTGGCAAAGAGTTTGTGTTCCTGCTAACCACTCACCTGGCAGCACCAAGACCTGCCCAAAGACAGAGGTTGGCAGAAAACCTGGACTTCTGGCTTCAGCTTACACCCAGCTTGTGTATTTGCTTTCCTATTTCTGGTGTGGGATGGGAAACAGGAGTGTCCTCTTTCCAGGAAAAGCCTGAATTACACAGCAGGAATTTAACTGAGCTCTTGAATCCGTTTTGCATTCAGTCACCAGTGCCAAAAAAAAACAAAAAAAAATCCCAACAAAACAGCAATTTGTTCTTTTACTGTGATGGAAACAAACTTTCATCTTAGAGTAAAAGAAAACAACAGAAATCAGAGCAAATAGGAAATCCATCAGGCATCCATCTCCTGCATGTCAACCTGGTATTTGCTTTCTGCTCATCCCACTGATTCTGATAGGCAGGAACATAACAGCACTGAGTTACTCTGCGCCCAAGTGGGTTGAGCACAGGTTTCCCATCCTGCTGGAACGTTCACACTGAAACATAACTAGAAGAGACAATGAACAGATTCTGAAGTGTTACACCAAAGAGATCAGAGATCCAGACCTAAGCCATTGCTTTCACTTATAGGTGCCGTTTCCCTGGCAGCCCGGTTTTGTGAGCTAGCCCTGTAGGTGCCAGCCACAGGGAAAGGAGTAAAACTGGAAAAGCAGTGATTAAGATAACCCTGAGCTATCCTGAAACCAAACACGGAGTGCCAGAACTTCACATCCCTCAGACAGAGTCAGCAGTTTGCTTTGTTCTGGGAAGTCAGAGTGCCTGACCCGACCACTGCGCTCACAGCCGCACTTCCTGTGTTCACGCAGGACTTACTTCCAGCACAGATTTACATCTTGTAAGAGACCCAAACCAAGCCACGCTACTACTGGTGATTCAATTCACTGCATGAATTAGGTCCTTCACTCATAAGCAACAGCAAAAGTACTGAAAAGTACGTGAAGAAAATAAGGTAAACACCCAAACTCACACAGTTTCCAAAAGAACAGATTGACTGTTTACAGGAGATAAAGCACAAGCACAGCCCAGCTCCTTCCCAAACAGCACAGCATTCACTAGCACCATCCCCCTGGCCCACAGAGATGTCATGAGCATACTGGAGCTGTAAGCTCTGCTCTCCACAGCTTGCTGCTGAAAGGCTGAGCTGCCCAGCGCTGCCTTCTCCACTCCCAGGAGCTGCTGGGTACTGTGGCCTAATGACAATTAGCAGAGTGAAGACAAAAACTGCTGCTTGTTAAAACACCAATCCTGAAGCCTTTAAGGACTGCTCAGCAAGTGCTGAGCTGCCACAACTACACAGCCAGATAAAAACAGTCCAATACAAAGTGAAAGCCCACCGTGCCAAGGGACAGGGCACACTCAGGGTGCTCACACCAGTTAGTTACTCACTTGAACTTCAGAATTTCCTAAGCAGCTGCCTGGCCGCACAGCCTGTGTATCATAAATGCAGATGACAAGAAGTACATGCAGAAGTTCATAAGCTGTTAAAACCCACACATGCTTGGTGCATGGGCAACAACCAGAAGTAAGAGAACGTATGAAGTTCCAGAACTGCAATTTCTAAAAGTTGAACCAATGGATTCATTAATAAGTTAGCTTTCAAGTGGTTTTGCTTAGTATATTTCAACTATATCAGAACATCTCAATTAAAAAGACAGATTTCACACACAAAAAAAAGTGTTGTTTTTTTTTTTTTTAATTTTCCCCCTCATTTATAACTTTGTTGTTAAACAACCAAATGACAATTTCTGTCAGAGAGGGACAAGCCTACATAACTATATAAAAAAATAAACACAGCACCATAACATGTGCTATTCTGTTGATGAACAACACCCTGCTGCTCCAGCAGATACCAGCTGCCCTTCCCAGCAGCCCAAGCATAAAGTTGCCCAGAAAGCCTCTTAAAAAAAAAAAAATAAATAAAATAAAATGGATTTTACTTTCCACCAGACCACCACCCCCAGCCCTTCTCAATTTCATAGCTCCTTAATTACTCATCAGGATCCTGGTCCACTCGAGACCTCGATTCACCTGACCCAAAATCCTGCACTCAATGGGCAGCTTGTCTTCCCGTGCCTCCAGCACAAAACAGGGCACGAGCAGAGCCGTAGGGACAGATAACCTAAAGTGCTACAGGGTGAGGACCTCAGCAAGCAAGGAGACATAGAGAAAATACGAGTTACATGGGATCACTGAAAGAGGATACAGAAACTGCAGATGACTACAAAGGATGCATGTTTTAGTTCTTCTTTCCAGCTCACTACCAAACTAACACCACAAGAAACTCTGTCTTATTACGTCCGTTGCAATACATTACAATTGGATGGAGAAACTGGCAGAGGAGTTCACAGAACTCCTCAGAAGGACCAACCCTGGGAGCAGAGGGGCCAGAGACAGCCCTGCTCCACTGTGCCACCACCGAGAAGCCCTGGAGCTGCAGAGAAGGCTCAACCGCCGGCCGAACAACAGGAAGGAGTTCCAGGAAGAACCTGTTAGGTGGCCCGGCTGGAGGTTCGGCCACACACTGACCCAGCCCTACTGCATCACACTGCTGTCGCCTTCCGTCCTCCTGCTCTGACACCGCCCAGAAGGGCAACGCCAACACCGCAACCCCAACCAGCCTCCCGGAACGCGGTGCGTTCACCACGGCCGTGCAACAGGCGAGTAGCGGCGCGGGCAAACACACGGACTCACAGAACACAACTATTAAGGCTGGAAAACGATCACCGAGCCAAACGCCTCCCAACCCACCGACCCTCACTGCCAAATCCCCACGGCTCTCAACACCTCCGCGCACGGTAGCTGCCCCACCCCAGGCAGCCGCGCCACCGCATCGCTGCTCCTTCCGAGAAGTTCTCCCTCCCACCCAACACGGCCGTCCCGCGGCTCAACGCAGGACGAGAGCTGAGGCTCCGCCCGCAGCCCCGCACCCCGCCCTCACCGCGCTTGTTCTTGGTGCCGTGTTTGCGTGCCGCCGCCAGCTCCTGCTCGATCTTCTTCTCCAGGAACTCCTGCTTCTTGCTCAGCATCTCCTCCGTATCCCGCAGCCTTTGGATGGCCTCCTGAGGAGACGGGCCCTTTCCCGCGCCCTTCCCGCCGGCGCCGGCCCCGAACAGCTTCCCCAGGAGCCCCGACATGGCTGCACCTTGCCGGGCCGCGCTACGAGGCGATGGTGGCTGCGGAGCGCTTGCGGCGCTCCCCTCGCTTCGTTCCCGTCGCTGCGTGCCCCTCGGGCGGCCCGGCCCTCTGTCCGCCCGCCGGTCCGAAGAGCCCCTCGACGCCCGGCCCGCTCCGCTGCCACCGGCCGCTCGCTCTGGCCCGCACCCCACCCCGGCTCTCCGCCCCACCGCGGCCGACCCCGTGACGCATACACCTCCCGGCGTACCCCGCGGCTCAGCGTCGCTCCGCCAAGCGGCGGCCGCGCGAAAAGCATGCTGGGAAATGTAGTGCGGGGCGCGGAGCACGGCGGGAAAGGCGGGGAGCAGCGGGCGGCCGGGCGGAACCCGGAAGTGGCGTCATATGGCGAGTGACGTTGGCGCGCGGTGACGTCAGCGGATGGGCGGTCGCTATGGCGACCTAGAAGGAGCAGGAGGTGGGGCGGGCGGAGGCCGTGGGCGGCTGCCCCGTTCTGGAGAGATGGAGCCGGGTGTAACCGCGGCTGAGGCAGCCTTGGAAACACAGAAAAGAACCATGGAGTCGGGCACTTTAAGACCCTGTGGTGCAACCCCCCCTCCTCAACAGAGACGCCCACAGCTCCATCAGTGCTCAGAACCCCCCATTCTCACCTTGGGTGTCTGCAGGCATGGGGCACCACCACCCCTCTGGGCAGCCTGTGCCAGTGCCTCACTGCACTCCTAGAAACTTCCCTATATCCAATATCTCCTTTTCAGTTTTAAGCCATTTCCTCTTCTCCCATCATGACAGACCCTGCTCAAGAGCCTGTTCCCTTCTTTCTTACAGCCCCTTTAGACACTGACAGGCCACTCTCAGCTCTCCCTGGAGTCTTCTCTAAGCTGCACAGCCCCAGCTCTCTCAGCCTGTGCTCATATGGTTGGTGTTCCATTCCTCAGATCATTTTTGTGCCCATCTCCCTGGTTTGCACCCCAGCAGGTTTAGGGGCCGGATGACACAGCTAACTGCCATGCAGTGAGCACAGCACTGCCTCCTGCACAGTCTGCAGGACAGGAGCAGTTCAATGAGAAAATCCATCTGCAGGAGTTCACCAACAACGCCTTCTAGCAGATCCTGCTTCACTCTAGCTTGTTAGCTTTGTCATGGCAAACACGGAAGAAAGACAAAGAAATATAGAGAAGAAAAATCCAAGGTTTACAGAAATCACTCCCAGGGCAGGAAGTCCCTCAGAGGGAGATATCAGAATGTCAGAGTGCAGACACAGCCTTCTACCCATCTTTATGACTCTATGATCTGCTGCCAGAGGTGAATGCTGAGCACCAGAGACATTTGTTCTGATCCAGCATCAGCTCCAGATCTTCCAGAGCAGGCAGCCGGCCTGCCTGGAAACCTCCAGAAAATGCTAAGAGGCTTCTGGCAGCAGATTTGTGCCCCCAGCAGAGCCAACCCTGTGGAGAAGTATCCGGCTGTCAGTGCTCAGAGCACACAGACGTACAGCCCAGCAGCTCTGCTCCTCCTCAGCACATGCTGCAGAAGCAGAGATGCAGTTCCTGGGTGAAATTCTTCCAGTTTGGCCCACAGGAAATAGAACAGCATGTACACATCCTAACTGACCAAAGCTTCAGTGAAGCTCATAAAGATGGACGGAACAGCAAGAAACAGAGTTTCCAGAGCTCCTGGCATGCCGTGAGGAGCCTCCTTCCAGGCACAGCTGTTTTGCACACACAGAACAGAACTGCACATCACTCTCAATGTCTCAACGACAGCATCTACTTTTTCCTGATTCAGTTCTCTTTCCCACAAGATTTTTCTATGTCAAAATTGAATCTTTTTTTTCTTCTTGATGTTCTTTTAAATAACTGCTTCTTTATTTTTTTCTGCTTTTCAAACAAAGGGCAGGGCCCAGAAAGGAACGGCCATTCCTCCAGACTGCCCTCCAAGCTGGAGGAGAGCTGCACCACATGTTGTTGTCTCAAAATAGACCTGAGTGCAGCACTGCAGCCAGCACCCGGAGCCACATAATGACACCGTACACTGTGGGTAAAGAGAGCAGCAAAATAGGAACAGCATATTTAGCAATCTGTTTCCTCTCCTGCAAGAACTGTATTTAAAACATTATGGGCAAATAACCTCTGCCCTTTTCAACAGAAGAAAGATGTCCCAGATGCACAGAAGCACTTGCCCTAACTCCCAATCGTGCCCACTCAGAGCAGGATGCTCAGGGCCTTGCTGAGCTTTGAGTACAACCCAGTACTGACAGCCCACTGCCTCTCCACAACCTTTTTCCAGTGTCTGACCACTCTCTTGGATGAAATCCCTCTACACTGAGTCAGAATTTCCAGCACATCTCTGTAGCTTCCTGCCCTGCTGCTGTGCACCCCTGAAGAGTGCAGCTCCATCTCCTCTACACTCTCCTGCAAACCTCAATTTTTAGAGTCTTTGCAAAGAAACAGGAGGAGTGCCTGGAGCTCAGGCAGGCAGCAGCCAGGCACCATGGTGAGACCAGTCAGACCAGTGACACTGGGTTGACTGCTCTGGTGGCCAAAAATCCATTTGGAAGCAGCAGGTGAGGCAGGGACTTCACAGCCAGGCTGTCAGCTCCCAGTGAATTCATGCTCTGCCCCACATCACCCCCAGGCTGGAAATGCAGTGTTTTCACACCTATAAAGTAGCAGTTAATCACAAAAAATTTACCAAGGGAAGCTCAGCTTACCCATACACAGAGAAAGAAAAAACAAACAAACAAAAGAACAGTGGAGAGCAGAGTATGGAGACAGTGTGTCCCAGGTGGACCTGGAAGCAGCAGGGATATTCTCCAGATTCCAGCTGCCTTCTTCAACAAGCAGGACCATTGGATGGCAGCACAAAACTGAAGGCAACGTGGTTTGTGAACGAAGAGGGACCCATAAGGCCAGAGCAGAAGGCAGCAGCACACTTGACTTCTCTCCTACCTACTTTGGGCTCCGCATCTGCCCACACAGCTCCTCTCCCAACATTACACAATGGTAATTTTCAGTTCCCTCTCATTAGGTGCCCTGGTTTGGTGCTGCCCTATCAGCTTTGAATCTCTTACTTGGGAAATCAGACAGGAGAATCCAACTGGATGACAGAAAACACTCTACTAGCAGGATTTCCTTGCTCCCAGATCACACTGACTTCCCACCTGTCAATGATCAACTGAAATTATTAACTGACACATAAAACTGAGCTGAGGGCACATACAGACTGGGAAGCAACAGGAGAAGTGCACAGAAGTATCCTGCAGCACTTAGCCCAGAGCAGATGCTAGAAAACTGGGCCATAGATGGATCATAGGTTTCCCGTGTGACCCTGGGCAGGAGACCTCACCCAGGCCTAAGTTTCTCTCATTGTACATAGGTGTCACATTTAACTGTTAAAAGGACTGACTCACTGATACCCAAGGCACTTGGAGATTCTTAGATATGGAGAAAAATGTGAGAACACCATGAAAGGAACATCAAGCAGAAAGGAGCTAACACATGTGTGCACACCCAGCTGCTCCCACCCACTGACTCCACACAGTTTACAACACATGTAGTATAGACAAGGTGTTCTTTTTACTGATAAGAGCAGAGAAAGATACCAGAAAAGTCTATCAGAGTATTTCTGAACAGTGTTCCCAAAGGATCTCACAACGAACTTGCTTCCACTAGGAAGAATCATTTGTTTGCTCTCGAAAAGGGCACCCAAATACTGGGCAATACAGCTTTTAGGCCAGAAAAACCACAGATGGGACGGGCTGTGATTTGCAAAGCCACCTGATTTCAGCAGCTCTGTTTGTTGCAAGTTTATATGCTCCTCCTTCTCACCCTGATTCAGGGATCTTAGTCTTTCTTGCCTTTAACTGACCAGCGATGCAGAGGGACAAGAAAAAAAACGGAGCCATTCTCTTCAGTGCCTTGTAGCCATCAGTGGCTTCCAAAAAGTCCTTCGCCCATGGATGGGAAGATCAATTGGAAATGAAAGCCATTCTCTCCCATATCCATCTACTCCCCACAAGAGCTTTGGTCTTTTTCACCAGGATAAATTTCAGCACCAAGTCTGATGATCCCAGCAGCAGCCCCAAGCCACACAGTGGCTCTACACACGATCACTCAGTCTGGATGTAAACGGGGACAGCCAGCATGGTGCAGGGGCCATCCGAGGCAGCCTGCAGTTCTGCCAAGGATAAATTGGATGCAATACTGTTGGGCTGCCCAGGAACAACAAGGTCCGAGTCGGCAGCTCCTGACCCACCAACCACAATGGACAGGACAGCGTCTGACTCCTGGAATGGCTCTTTGTTAGGGACGTCTTCCTGGGGGCTTTCCCCAGCAGCGCTGTCCTTCAGCTCTCCCAGAGGCAGCTGGTTGGGAAGGGAAAGGCCCGCTTTGCGTCCCTGCACCACCCGTCTCTTCTGGGGCTTCCTGAGCTGCAGGTCTTTGTCCTTGGGGGAGCCCAGGCGGCACTTGTGGTCCTTCATGTACTTGTGGCGTGTGAAGCCTTTGCTGCAGGTGGGGCAGCGGTATTTGTAGTTGCCGGTGTGCGAGCGCTGATGCTCCATCATGTGGGCTCGTCGGCTGAAGGACTTGTTACAGTACTGGCACTTGTGGATCTTCATCCCTGCACACAGCATGGGAGGAGAGAGCTCAGTTAGAGAGTGCAGGAAAACCTACACTGCAAAGGGAACGCATGATAGCTTTACCTCCTCCTCCACGCAGGCGTTCTCTGATAAAAGTTTGAAACAGCCACCTTCTCACTCAACAACCCCATTCTTTTCAGCTTGCTTATTAGAACAACCAAAGGAGTTGTCTAACAGACATCGTGCCAGGCAAATTTGCTATCAGAGAAGGATGAACTGCTACACCTCAAACATCGTTGTTCGGAATGTTTACAATAACGGTTCTTGCCTCAAGTGAGAGGTTTAAAATATCACTAGGAAAAAAAAATGTGTCAGGTGGTCGTGATGAAAGCACAGAACAGCCTTACACTCCCATTTTTTTTCTCCTAAATGTAATCTAAAAATGTCATAGACTGCACTGTCAGCACAGTCTCATCTGATCACCATTTGCAGCGCTTTGGATGTGAAAGGCATAAGAAAACACTTTTTACATTGACAGAAAACAAAGCAAAGAAACCCCAAAACAAGAACAACAAAAAAGGTTTCCTAGGGCACAATAGTAAATGAATCAACTTTATTAGGAGCTGGAGCATCATTTTTGCACTTACCTGAATGGGACAGTATGTGAGCTTTCAGCTTGTCAGGCCTGTTGAACTCTTTATTGCAGCCTGTGTGGCTTCTGTAAGAACAACAAATGCTGGTGAACAGCATGAAGCAGCTGAAGATTGATGCATAAACTGGAGAGAGATCCATCGCCCTTCTCCCTGTCAGAAACTGGATGTGTCCCTGAGTATGGTTACAGTTGGAGCCCCACTATTTCAGCCTTTCTGGAGGGGGGCAAGAAATAAACAGGCTGCTATCAGGTCACGTGGCTTTTGCTGGACCACACGCCGCCTTTGCATCACCATAAATTCTGCTAACAACAGCAGGTTCAAGGTTCCAGTGGCAGTCAGAAATACTCTGGAAGGGGCCACAGGGTGGCTGGAGCAGGGACAAGTCTTTTCCAACCTTGCGATTCTATGATTCTAAGTCAGTCTTGACTATCTCAGAAATGACAAAGATTTGGGGATACACCTCCTAAATCTAGATTTCTTTGTTGTACACTGGTTCCTCTGCTTCTAAGTGCAGTTGGGGAGACCCCAACACTCAAGCAATCCTGTGCTTTGTGCTCAAATTATATTCTTTCTCTTCCCCAGTGCTCTGTGAGTGCAATCTCCCAAGCCTCCCATGTAGGCAGGCATCATTTTAGAGGACTTGATGAACTTGTTGCCCCACAGAAAGTGAAACACAACCAACATTTCTGGGTTCCCAGCATTCTCGCCTCCTCAAGCAGCAGAGGTCTGTCAAATGCCACATGTTCCCTAGCTATGTACAAGGGACGTTCCTTCCTTTCCAAACCATGCCACAAGCCAACAGGACAAGCTGCAATGCTGGAGATGCTACGTACGAAAAAGGACATTTATACTTCTTGAAAGGTTCGTGGATCAGCATGTGCCTCTTGAGTTTGTCTTTCCGATTGAAAGCTGCATCACACACCGAGCATTTAAAGGGCTTTTCACCTGGATTAAAAAAAAGAGAAAGGAATGAAGAGACAGGGAAAGCACAGTCACACAGGGCTGCTCTAATCATGACAGGATTCCCACTGGCAGCAGTGCTGCTCTACTTTATAAACTCTCCAGGATTCCTCACCCTGCCCTGTGGGTAAATAGATGGATACTATTCCTACTGTGTGCAGCTCTCCAGGGCTGCTCCCTTAGCTTCTGCAGCCCTGGGCAGTGGGGAAGCTAGTTCTGTGCTCCACTTCCAACTGGTTCACTACTGGGCACAAGACTGAATGAAAACCACACATTTCCTAAAAGCCACGTTACCACAAATAACTCCTACGCTGCTCCTCCGGATATCAGGAAAATAGCCAGAGCACCACAGGGCTCAGCAAGGACCACGATGCAGAGCCACTGAACGCTGCAGCGCCAGCAGAGCCCCGTACCTGAATGGATGTGGGCATGCAGCTTGAGGTAGTGCTCCCGGCGAAAGAACTTCTTGCAGATCTGGCACTTGAACTTGCTGCCTCCGCCGTGGGTGGGGATGTGGCGGCGCAGGTACCTCTCACAGGGGAACACCTGTCAGCACACAGAAACCAGGCTGAGTCAGCAGCACTAGGGGACATCGCTGAGCTGAAGGGGCAAAGGACTTGCAGGCTGTACAAAAAGCACGAGCTCACAGTGATTGCTTTCTTGGAAAGGAAGCACTGAGAGGACCTTTAGTTTTTGTAGAGGGCAAATACACACAGAGCTGAGAAAGCATTCAACGAAACAAACCCTTACCCTTAAGAAACATACGAGCTGAAACATTACTGCTAAATTTTCTGACACCATACTGCTGAGGACCAGCACCCTAGACAGATGCTCAGCTTCCTGCCAGCAGCAGGACCATGACACCTTCCCCCTGCCCAGCAGTTCCTACATTCCCATACTGCTGATTTTAGTTTTTGCTCCCTGTTACCTATTATCAAGAGCTCCCACTCATGGTCTTTATAAAGTCAATAGGAATGCTTCCCTTCGTGTAATGAGGACATTGAAAACATTCAAGCTGAGTTCCTAATGAGGATTCTGCAAGAACACATCCAGGGGGAGCAAAGGAGAGCCTAGATGTTTGATACCCAGTACTCAGTACCCAGACCTCCAGAAAACAGCAATATTAGCAAAAATACAAATAGAAGTTAAAAATCGTGCCGCAGATAATGGGTTTTCAAACATGCATGAGGCATGCAAAGTCCCATCCAGGCTCAGAAGGGCATCTGTCACTTGGAGCGAGGGTGGAGAGAAGGCAGGTAAAGAAACACGGGTTACTAACCATGCCAGGAGCACATACTCCCTTTCTGAACTACCTCAGTACAGAGTGGTCACTCCTTTGAGATTGTCCCTGCCCCCACTGCAGGACTTTCATTTCCTCTGCTTTAAACTGAGGAACATTTCAGTCTGGATTTCAAAAACTAATTTATAAAAATTCAAACACCATAAAAATTTGCCCATCAAGCCCCTTTCAGGGCCATGCTGAAATGAGCACTTCCAGCCAAAACCTACCCGTGCATCATGCCGGTCCCAGTCACATCATTCTGAAAGGTTTCTCTTTGCCAGGACACAGAGCACTCATCCAAAAGGTGGGACCAAGGGGGAACCCAGAGAGTTCTGTTGCAACAAGAGATGAGGACAGCAACGTAGGTGTCAGAGCTCCCCCGGGACCCAAGGGTTTCTATTCACAACTCTTCCAGCCACGGGCAGACAAGCATGGTGGCTCAAAGGCAACACCACTACTCGGAGACATCCCTGACCTCACTGACACACTTACTTTTAAGAAACAAAGACTGCAGCCTAAAGCGTGCAGCTCTGCATTGTCATGGGAATAAGGGGACTCCCTTACAAATTCTGTTCATTAGGTCAGCAAATGAGGACCAGGGAGAAAAGCCAGCACTGTGGGGAGGAATGCACTCTGCACGAGGTCAGGGATGTAACCACCTCTGCCTCTCTGAAAAGCACCTTGTGAGCCTGCCAGTCCATACTGAGGTAGAAGGGAGAGAAAAGGGATCCAAGGGGTCTTGTGCCATCAGAGCCAGGACTGACAGCAGTCACCCACTCACCTTCTGGCAGTGAGGGCAGGGGAAGTTGTGCGTTGCTGTCTGCAGATGGTGCTCCAGGGCTTCAGGAGTGGAGTACTTGTTTACACACTTCACACATCTGAATGCAGAGAGAAAGGACAGAGCTTGTGAACAGGTCTATCACTGCATGCAGACCTCACACAGGGCAGCCCAGCCCTTCACCAGCCACCTTCCGCATTGATTTTTGGCAGGGTCAGTTTGGTACAGACATTAACACCATCACCTAGGTGTTCTGAAACCTCAGCAACCCACATGGCCAGATCACACACACAAACTCAACATCCTTCACCAGGAGAAGACGCTGGAAAACTGGGTGAAGAAACCTTTCAATTACAACTGCTCTTCTACACAAACTCCCATGGGAGCACCCAAGGACCAGAGCACATATTCCACACCATCTCTTCATGGAGACAACTAAGATCTCACCTAACATAAAACATCTCCTTCCTTCTTCATGCAAGTGAAGAAGCTGAGCACAGCACAGCAGTATTTCCCATGGCTGGAGCAGCCACAAGGTGACATGCTTCACTGGGGGGTCCCCAGCATCTAACAAAGCTTCAGCTCACTCCGACTCCTCTCCTGCAACACCTGAGCTCACTCCACCTGACCCACCAATTCTCACAAACCCTGGCAGTATTTCTGAGACCTGTGTCAGAGCTGACTGGTAATGCGTGATGGGGACATGCATCATCAGCGAGGAACAAACACGCTCACACCATGCATCTGCAGTGAAACTTCTGCTTACTTTAGCAGACTAAAACCTCCACAAACATAAGCAGAGCTCTGACCTCAAAGATCTCTGCCAATAAGCTTTAGGATGAAGCCCCAGGCACAAGGATGGCTAGAAACTATGGTGTCATTAGCAGCAGCTATTTATTCCACTAGGGTCCTAAGTGACTTTCAATATCCTCTGGGCTTCCTACTCTTCCTGTATATCCCTATGGGCACTTCAACATCCCCAGAGAGCTGTGAACTCCCTCACCCTTTCCCTCTATACTTACAGAAAGGCTTCTCCAGGTAGTATGCCCTTTCACAGCACAAGAATAGAAGTAATAACTCATTTTACCCAGGCACAGCTTCTGCAGAGCACACTCTCCTTGCTGCAGGTTTTTAAAGAATCAAGCTGGAAGGGGCTTCCCAGGGTCGCTTGCCCAACCTGGAGCAGACTCAGCTACGCTCACCTCACTCCTGACTGATGATAAGAGCTCTTGCAGTGATGGGATCTTCCTAAATAATTAATGGCAGTCCTCCTGAAAGGGCCCTTGCGTTCAAAATGCTTGGCTCAAATAGCCTGGTGGAGAGGCCCCCATCTACTTTTTGTGTGTCCAGGAGAATTATGGCTGCTGAGCAAGCAGCCTCTTCATCTTTCTTATGTTCCCCCTGCTCTCAACCAGACACCCTCTGCACACACCCACTCCTACAAGCCTTGTGAGCACTGTTTGCTACTGTACTTGTATACGGCCACGTCCTTCTTGGGGCTGTGCTGGGGCAGCAGGCTGTGCGAGTACTGGTGGACGCCCAGCTCATACAGGGAGGGGAAGTCCTTGCTGCAGAGGTGGCAGCGATAACTCAGCTCCTCCTGATGGCTCTTGATGTGGTCGAGGAAAGACTCCAGCTTCTGGAAGGTCTGAGCGCAGCTTTTCACCACACACTTGTACACCTGGGTGAAGAAGCGAGAGGGAAAGTGGAAAGGCACGCCATGGAAACACACAGGGCAAGTCCTCTGTAACAGGCAGAGAAATCTCCCTTTTTGGAAATCACATCAGCTGGGTATTTCATAGAACACAACCACTGCCTGAAGAGGAACTAAGGTTCTCTGCACTAGGTTGCACCAGGGTTCCCAGAGCACAGACCATGCCCACACACTGCCCGTGAGGCCAAGAGCACTCAGTCAGGGCATAGCAAGGAAACCCTGCCCTGCAGCAGGAGCACAACACGGTGATAAACTGAACCAAGCAAAACACTTCCCTGCTGGGAATAACAGCGCAGGGCAGCTCAGCATCAAAACATAGCTGACAACTGTAGGTGAAGACAATGGCAGAACCTGCTGGGAACTAAACAGGAACCAAAATTACACTCCTGCAGCACAACAGCCATTGAACTGATACCCAAAGATCACCCAAGGAAGGACCCCACCGCACACAGCTGGCCCCACATAACCCTTCCTTGACCCTCAGAGCCACTTCAGCTGCTGGTCAACAGCTGCAGAGGTCACGCAAGTTCAGCACAATCCACAGGCAGGTCTTGCTCTCTTTCCATCTCTATCCCTGGGGTACGATCAGCTGCAAAAGGTGAATCCTCCTAGCCCTCAGCTCTCTCACTTTTTGAGCGCTGGGCTAAACCTATTCAACTTCCACATGATAGTTGCTCTGCCCACACAGATTGCCAGGGCATTCCCCTAAGAAAACAAGAAAGCAAGATGGGAGGAGGTGATGTTTCTGTGAGCACATGAAACCACCTGAGGGAGTGAGACCACAATGCCCCAGCAGCGACCATCCTACAGCGCAAGAGCTGCCACCTACTCTGAAAGCTTTGGATTTTGCCTTTTTTCTTGTTCTCTAGTCACTCAAACCTGCTTGACTGATTTTTCACCAGTGGCTCAGCAGGACAGGGGCAGCAGAGCTTTTCAAAGCCACCCAGAACACACAGGTGCAACCCAGATATGCAAAGCGCTAAGCCGAATGGCAAGAATTTACCTGTCTCAATCTCACCACAGACACAGGGCACCCTCTGTCCCTACCTGTTCATTCTTGTGCTGTGTCATGTGTGATTTGAGCTGGAAATAGGTGTTGAATTTGCTGGGACAGAACTGGCACTGGTAAGAGCTGTCGATCAAGACAACCTGCTTGGCTTCCAGTTTGCCAGCATCGCTCTCCTCCATGGGGCTCATGTCTTGGGGAGGTTGTGCTGGGTTCCTAGAGGGTTGAGTCAAACCTGGAGAGAAGGGAGAGAGAAAATCACAGCCTCTACAAAATAGCTCTGAAAGCTGCTCTGCAAACTTTGTGCTGCTGAGAGATACCCAGGCTTGGTCTGAATCCGGGCTCTTCCTTTCATAGGCAGATTTTTAGATCAGAAACTCACTTTCTAATGGCATGGCTAGTTTGTCTACAGACGACCAAAAGCTCTGACTACTCCAGCTTCCCCTCCTTGACCCATTCTCTTTACCATTGTGCTTCCAGGAACATAACTGTGCCCTGTGAGTATGGCAGGCTGCCAAGGGGGAACTAGTGCCAAATTTATTCAAATGCCCAGCAGGAGACAGGTGGTCAGATCCAGCCAGTAGCAGTCCTGCTGTCTGCAGAGACCAGCTGCAGCTGAACCGTGTCCTAGGTATGACATTGCCATAGTGCTGTTTCTTCTGCTTCTACCCGTGACCAAGGTCATCAGCAGAAAGGGCAGACACCACCGACCAGCCAGGAGCTCTCCTTTGCATCAAGTATTTTCAGTTGGTCACAGGGACCAGACCAGTCCAGGCAATTTGCATATTGCCAGCAGGCAAGAGCACCAGGCTGTGCTAAATCTCCAGCCTAGACCAGAGCTACCAAGTGTGGTTCAGGTACTATCCAAGGTGCACCTGTCAGGAGTGAGAAAGGGAAAGATCTCTCTCCCTGTTCCTATACACATCCTGACACAGAGCCACTGTCTTCACCAGCACCTGAATCGGAGGCTGGGAGTACCAACAGATGAAGCTGTCAGCAAGAGTGGAGCAAACACAACTCAAGCATCCACTGCACTTCCCCAGTGCATGCCATTAAATCCCACAGCAGGACTGCAAGTGGCACACATAGCCCGTCTTCCCCATTTCTCTGTGGAGGATCAGGAGATGCAGAAATGCCCTCCCATCACTGCTCTGCCCCTAGCACACACCATCCCCAGGCAGCAAACCTGTGTTCTCCTCATCCTCTGCCTGGTTGGGGTTCAAGGCCATGACCTGCACTGTGATGGAGTTGCGGGAGATGGTGCATCCTAGTCCTGGAGGCCACACTTTATGGGTTTGCATGTGTTTCTTCACATTGGACTTCTGGGCGAAGGCTCGGCCGCACACGATGCACTGGAAGGGCTTCTCACCTGTGTGACTGAATGCAGAAGGCACTGTAGCTGTAGTCAGTGGAAAGAGGAGGCAATCCCCAGGTCTGGGCTGCACCACACCATCTCTGCTTGGCAGATCAGCCTCCAGACCAGCCAAACAAGTGTTTTCAGACCGTAACAGTATAGGAACGGTAAAAGGCCTGAGGAAACAAGCCCAGCACACAAACTGTGATAGTGTGGAAATGACAAGGGATCAAGTGAAGAGCTCTGCAGGTCATTCAGTTAGAGTTTCTGCATGGACTTCTGAGACCCCAATGCTCTTCTCACAAGTAAAGATAAATAAAGATTCTCTGTCACTTACCCTCCCTGCATACGTGTGACTTCTACCCTGCAGTACCCTGATCTCCCCAGACTTGCTCTCCCCTGTCCACAGCAGAAATCCCCTTCTACTTTGCTCTTCTGCTGCCAGAGGAAAAAGCTGGCTTTGACACATGGAGTATGTAAGATAAAGAGCCCAGGATGGGAAGGCGAGCAAACCACCATTTGCTCCTCATCTGTCCTGAGCTCAGCATACCCCAATGGAGAAAATGCTGAAGATCTCAACTGCCTCCTGCCAGAGCTCTGGCTTTCATAAAAGCTCCCTATGTAGACGCTGAGCTTAGCTTATGGTTTGCTGATGCAAGCTGCAGCTTACTAAGGAGGCAGAAAAAGAGTTGAAGGAAGCAGTGGAGACAACACTGCTCCAGAAAACAGGTGGCTTTCAGGGTCTCATCAGTTAGGAAAGGTCTCCAATCTCAGCCCATTAGCAGAAAGAAGACTGTAACTTTGGTGCAGCCTTCACTTCAGCCGCTAAACTACGCTCCTGTAGAGAAGCCCTAGAGGGTGAGGGATGAAGCTCAAAGTCATTAGAGCATGGATTCTGGGAGACATGACAAACATGAGGTTTACTGGCTATGCGGACTCCCTCAGCAGGGCTGTGCCCAGACCCACTCCAGCCACCCCACTGTGCTCAGGCTAGCATCACACTTACCTTCTGATGTGCTGTTGCAGGTCAAAGTTTTTGGTAAAGGCCTTGTCACAGTAAGTGCATTTCAGCTTTGGGGACTTGGGTTTCCCTGAAAGAGTAAGAGTGTGCACAGGAATGACATGATTTGACACAACCTCATTGTCCCCCTCCACTGCAGGGCCTTCAACCAAAGGCATTTCAGAACCAGAACGAAGGACTGCCTGAACAGATCGGGGAGAGGTGAAGGAACAAGCACCTATTAAACGTAGCCTGAGCTAGCTCAGTAAGTGCTGAGGACAGCAGAAGGTGGGAGGCAGGGAATTCCCTTTGGGCTTTAACCACTCCAGGGAACCTTCCAGCCATGCTACAAATGGAAAACAGCAGAACCATGGGCTGCTCTAGGAGACTCTGAGAGCTGCTTGATCATTCACACCTCTACAAATAACATTTTAACTCTGTGGGTCCAATCTTGGCCGCGTGGCTTTCCTCCATCTCATGCCTGGGACCTCCCTTGTCACTTGTCGAGCACACATCCACCTCACCATTAGCAAGGAGGCTCAGCAAGCAGAGGATCTAACACTCTTCTGTCCCATGGCTGGTGTGCCACTGTCCTGCCTCTCCCGTGTCATTCACAGGCACTGAAACACACACAGGGTTGGCTCTGCTGCACCCTTGATATTACAGCCTTTGAAATCAAGCCTCTCTCATCTGGCCCACAGGAACTGCAGCTGGGCATTACTGCCTCAGGTAACACGGACCAAGCTCTAACACCTTATTTTGCAGGATCCCCCCATTTTTAAGTGGGATCCAATCAGGATGAAGCTGCAGAGATTTAGCACAAGTTTGCCTGTGCAGCAGCACTGCACTGTCCTTTCATGTGTACACAGAGGGGACAGGCAAGAAGCATGCCCACGCTTTCACCTGCACTTGACACCCTTGTGCAGTGGTGGTGCTCCTCCCAGGGAGCTGCAGCACAGTCAGTGCCACCCCACAGGACCCTGAGAGCACGGTGGCCTGCAGGTTAGCACAGGGTACCTGCCATAAGGACACTTACCTTCCTGCAGCCCACTCTCACTTTTGGAACGTCTACTTTTGACAGCTGAGGTGGAATCAAAACCAACCACGTTGCCTCCTCCTGCACTGGTCAAAGGTGTGGGAACGCTGGCACTCTTGGGCTTGAACCCCTGCTTCCCAGGGCTGTACACAGGGGGAGAGGGGTACACAGGACTTTCCACACACTGGCTTGGTACCTGCAAGAGTTCCATTACCAGTGGAAAGAGGTTTGCTACACAGCACAATACTGTGCTAAGCACAGTTCCTACTATCCTCCATCTCCAGCAACACTTGCCACGTCAGGTTATTAGACTGGCTGAGTTTTCCTGCCACAATGAATAAATTTCTGGTTCACCAGTTCATCAATGTTTCTCTAAAACTAACCCTATGCACACTACGAAACTCTGGCTGGACATCACAAAGCATCCAAGATTCATTACAGCAGGAAAAGAACACCAAAGAAATACTGAAGGAGACCTCTACTAGCCCACCTATGCCTAGTGCATGGAATAGTTCCTCATTCCTCCAGGGCAGGTGACCAGCACCATCAACGCTGAGCCTGCAGGCCCACAGCACCCTGAAGGCTGGGACCTCCAGGCCCTGCCCCAGCAGGACTGCAGATGGGAAGGAAAACACAAGAAAACTTCAGGCGGCAAAATGGAGCTGTTTACATCAGCACATCAAAAATGGATGTTTAGAGAAAAGGACAGAGACCAGCAAAGAGCAATACGGTTTAAGGGCATTCCTATTTCCCACCCTGATAAATTAGTATTAAGTACCAAGTATCCAACATGCCCATCCATTTCTCAACACTGTCACTTGCAGATCAGCAGCCAGTTACAAAGGTAAGGCTGGCAAACCTCTATCACACCCAGTAGTTTCCACTGTGAACGTCAGTGCAAACATGGAAGCTGTGGAAGTTGATCCACCATTAAACCCACTCCTGCCTGTGCCTCTCTTTAGGAGAAGCTGCCTTTGTCAAGCTCACTGAGATTCAGATTGGCTTCTTCTCTCCATTTAAGCCTGCAATGCACAGTGCAGTGCTTTGCACCCGAGACAACTCCTTCACCTCAGCCCTTCTTGCAACACCTGCAGGAAGCCAGCATCTGCCCTGCAGCTTTCTTTATTGTTCACAGAATCACAGCATGGCTTGGGTTGGAAGGGACCTTAAAGATCATTCAGTTCCAACCCACTCTGTTGTGAATAGGTTTGCCAGCCACTACATCAGGCACTAGATCAGGCTGCACAGGGCCACGCCAAGCCTGGCACTGAGCCCCTTCAGGGATGGGACTTCCACAGACCGTTTGGGCAGTCTGTGCCGGGGCCTCACCACCCTCTTGAGTTCTCAGAATCCCCTTCATCTTGCTGACATCTTTCTGATCAGTACTTTTTCTCCAGAGGAAATAATCCCTCAGATAACCTAGCATAACCTCCCAGTTGCTAATTCAACATTTCTAGCCCAAGCAGCACTGCTGTCTGGCTTGCTAGAAGAGGTCCAGGAGTACAGAGAGCCTGGGGACAGCCTTACCTCCATGGCTGGGTATGGCTGCATCCCCAGCGCCTGGATCTCCACTGAGCTGTTTGCTGCCATGGCTGCAGGAGCACTGTACACTTCAACCACACCGCTGCCGGTGTTGGGCTGCCCCGGAGCCCCCAGGCTTGGTGGGGGGGGTGGTGGGGGCTGTGGAGGAGGTGGTGGGGGAGGAGGAGGGGGCTGTGAGAGGTAACCAGCCCCGGCATGCATACTCAAGCCGCTCTAAAACCAGAAGAGGGAAAGACAGACAAGATGTTGAGAACACAGCACTGCTCTAGCAGCAAAAAGCTGGAGGGGTTGCTCCTTCACACGCGCTCCCATGTCCCAAACCAAAAGGGCACCTGCAATAGTGATGGTGCCTTCATGCAAAGCAGCACTGTCCAAACATCAGGTTGGATCAGACTTTGCTGACTTACAGAAGGTTGATTTGGACTGGCAGTAGACAACGTCTCCTCCAGAACCCAAGCATTCAAACCCCACTGTTTTGTTGCTCTGTTTTTAAACCCTGTGGTTACAGAGGATATTTTCAGGGCAAGAGGAGTGTATCCAGCATGGACAGCTTTAGGGAAAGCCCAGAACAACCGTGCCAGGAAAAGAGATCAATGAGGCAAACCGATAAGGGCTCTGGAAACCAACCACTACACAGGAGTGCAGCAGAAAGCTGGGGATTCCTCATTAAAAGATCTGAGCATCCAGCAACAAGGACACCAGCAGAAAGCAGGCCCTGAGTTACCCTGTCATTTACCCAATGCCCCTTCCCAAGCCTGGCTGTCCCCTGGGGAAGGTGCCCAGCACTCTGCATCAAAGCAGATCTCTGGGCTCTGATCAACCACCTGCATTCTCCTGCCACACAACCACAGTCCCAAGAAGCGAAAGCCCTTCAGCCCACACGCGTCCCTTACCTGCACTGGGGGCTGCACCGCTGGCATGGGTTGGTCCAAAGATGTAAAAGCAGACATGGCTGACATCAGCACCTCATCACTAACCAAGATGTTCCCCTGCACCAGGGTCTGAATCAAAGGCGACGGAGGAACGGTGATGTATGTAGAAATTTGCTACAAGAAAATAAATAAACAAGGCACTGTCAACCAGCAACAAGACAACACAATAAACTCAGAAATACGGTGACACGGCTTACTGCTGAGCCTCTGAGCCTCTTCTATCTGCTGACCAGAGGATGTGAGAAGCCAAAGTAATTACCTACAGCTTCCTGTTGAGTCCATGGCAGTTTCTAGCTGTAACAATAAAGCAGTGCCAGAAATGTTCTCCAAAAAATGGTATAAAAGATGACAGTGGCTCAAGGGAGAGGTCACTGGCTGCTGTTCAAATCAGTGGTTATTAACCAGCTTTACAGGACAAACTAGTCACAGACAAGATCACGTCTTTACTGAATATTTCCTGACAGCCATGAAAGTTGGAGGAAGACAGAGGCTGCTCTGGCTGCAGATGGTGAAGAGGAGGGGAGGGTGGATGTCCTTATTTTATGGATGAAAACAAACAGTTTGCTGTATGAGAGCTCCCACTTTGCTGCTGGGAAGCACCATCCACTGGCACTGAGTAAACTTGAAAAAATAACAGTTGGTTTGAAGAACTTCAGAAACCACCATGGCTGCAAGCACAGCATGTGTCATGCACAAGGGACTTGCTCCTGATAATCTGTTGGGAAGGAGGGCTACGAGGTAAGGATATTTTCTTACTGCACAACACACCACGTGATATGGGGTTAACTGCAGGAGATGAAAGGAGGGACACGGGTGAGGCTGCCACAGATACCTGCTTTCCTCTTCAGACCATGAGCCAGTGAGAGCCTTTCCCACTGAGCTTTGCACGGTTATTACCCAAACACACTGCAGACCTGGTATTCCTGAGCAGAACCTCTTCCAGCCTGAGAAAGGTGTATCAGACGCTCACTCTGAAGGACACCTTGCTGCGAGGACCAGGCAAATTTAATGGGAGGTCAAAAGCTAAGAGGACCACAGCTGAGAGAGGTGAATTATGAGGCATTACCAGACCTAAAAGCATCACCTAGGGGTCTCTCACTCCCACAAGCACGGTGGCAGAGCCTGCTGGTTCACAGCATGGTACCTGTCGGCTCGTGCTCGGAGCCTGCTGCACCGATGTGATGGAAGGGGTGTACACACTGTTGGTGGCCAGCGAGACTGTGGAGAGGGAAGGGGTGTTTCCCTGGCACTGCTCTCTCTTGTGGGTCATAAAGGCAGGCAAGGAGTTGAACTGCTTCTTGCACTTCCCACACAGAAACACATCTTCATCATCTGCAATTAGAGAAACAGGTCACTGCTGCAGGCCTTCCCCAGTGCTACACTCGAGCTATAGCCAGTAAAGGCAAGAAAACAGACACTTAACATACCTTGGCATCTCAAGGATATCATCAGGAGATATCAGGTGCAACTGCCCTTCCCTAATCCTAAATTCTCCCTAAATACAAGTAATGTGAACGAGACCTGTCTCGGTTGTGCTTCCAAACACAAGACATGCTGTCTCCTTGAGATGAGCTGAATCCCATCATCAGCCTTCTCATCCCAATGGCATGATCAATCAATCCAGCCTCACTCCTGTAGCACTTTCTGTTTTTAGTCTACATAGCTTCTTCCAAAGCTTTACCCCAGATGAGACAGACCTTGTTACTCAGGTTACACAAAGGATGAGAAGTAAGGTGCATCAAATCACACAGTCAACTGCAACTTCTGCCTGAATCCCCTTCCCAGGAGCACTGCTGGTCTGTGGTGCCTCTGCTTGATGTCAGAGGCAGAGGACAAGAACCCAGTCATCACTGGTCTACATGAAATTTGCAGCACTAGTAAATCACATAAGCACATGGCAGTTTTCACTTGAGCCAGTTGCACTCAAGCCTCTGGAAAAAAAAATATCCTGAAGCTCACAGAAACTCCCATCTGTTTTGGGGATGCAGACCATAACCTCTCCAGAGGCACAACTCAGATCCTGGCCACCACAAAAGACTTTCTCTCTTTCTCCCAGGGCAACATAGAAATTCACTGTTTAATTTGATCTTATTGACTGGCCCACACAAGGGGAAAAAGGGCTGGAGGAATAAACACACTCACAGGGAAAGACTCACAGCATCATTCCACTGCACTGGTTGCTGGGTCTGCTGCCAGCCAAACTGTCAGCATGCAGCATGTGTGGAACCCAGCACCTAACTCAGTACCTAACTCAGAGCGCCCTTAGCTGAAAACTGTGGGCTTCTGCATGCAACCACCTATTCCCATATCCACTCACACAGACAAGGTACCCAATCACTGAATACATCCCCAGAGGATAAGAAACGGCTCATTAAATTAAAAAATACAAATACAGGTAGTGGCAAGGAGCAGCTGCTCCCTCCCTCCCCACCTTTATCCAGAACACACAGGCCACTCTTGCCACAAACCACCCAAAAGCATCTCTGCTCGCTTCAGCACTGACCCTTCCCCCTGCTCTGCCCAGCCCTGCTGAGGGATTCCAACACTCACAGCAGCACCCAACATGGACAGGCTGGCTGTTCTGACAGCCGTGAGAGCAGACTGGGGCAGACCTGCAGCCCATGGCCCCCACACCTCACTTGTGCTCCCCAGAACTCACCCATGGGCTGGATGGGGGCAGCTGCATTGACATTTTGAGCAGATGGATCTGTTACACCTCCTTGACCATCCAGCAAGGACTGCACAGCCAGGACCGTCTGATTATCCATTCCTTGAAGAAGACACAAGCACAGGTGGTAAATCAAGCATGGCATGAACAGGGATGGAGCACCCGGGGACCAGGAGCTCGCTCAAAGCAAGTCATGGAGGGAAGTTCTCTGCTGCACAGCCTCCCTCACCTTCTCACCATGCTCCACAGCATTAAGATTCACACTTAAGCAACAGACTCCTGTGTGTCTCTACAGCTTTGGTACATGCAGAAGAAAAGGAAGAAGTACAAGGAAAGCTGAAAGAGGGCTTGGTTCCAGATGCCCACCAGCAAGGAAGGATGCTTAGATAGCTACAAGGCAGACACTTGGAAGTCATGGGCTGCCCATTACAGCAGCCTGGGTGGCTCTCTCTGAGGACACGGCAGGATACTGCAAAGACAAGCCATCAAGGTTGCTGAAGACAAAATGCCTGGTGTGCAGCATCCTGGACTCAGCCCACACCTGAGCTTCTTTAAGACATTTTCCTAAAACACCTCCCTGTTCTCAAGATCAGCCTTCCTGTGTCTGATCTGACACAGGCCTACAAACTACAGGAGGATTTAGATACAGCAGGAAGTATTAAGCAGGAGCTCTGGGGAGCACTGGCTGCCACTCAGTGCTGGGACACACAGCAAGCAGGACCACGGCTCCCTCCACTCTCTGCACCTCTCCATGAGCGCCTCTTCCTCATGAGCTGCCAGTCACACGCTCTTATTTCCATCTCCTGTGAGGCTCCATGGGTGCATGCATGCCCAGACTGTTGCAAGAACCAGCTCACTTGGCCTGGCACAAATATTTTTCATTACAGGCTCTAAAATGTTCCCACTAAATACAGATGGGGACTGCTCACCTACGGAGGGAACAAGGCCAGAGACACACAGCCGCCGCATCGAGCTCAGCATGCACATTTTCTTCAAGATCTTTGCCAAATTAAGCTCTTATCTAGTTGGACCTTGGGATTATGTGCTGCGCTAAAGAGAAAATTCACCAGTCCAATCATTTTCCAATGGTGCAGATGAGCAGAGGCCCCACTGAGAGGTCATACGTTTTAAAGACATTCTAAACACCCATTTCTCCAGCGCGAAGCCAACAACAGTGAGACTCCACGAGCACCATTTCCATCAACCATCCTGCAGCAAGGAGGGGTCACACCGCTGCACAGTGCCCTTGGCAGACAGCAGAGCACTGTTCTGCAGCTGCCAGGGGGCGGAGGGCGGTAGCAGCTACTGGAAAGCAGCAGATCACACTGCCACACCGATGGGAGCCCTGTCACATAAATCACAGCCAGGCACAGCAGAGCTGCAGGGCCAGTTTTGCAAGCCTTCACTCTGCAGAGTGCTGCATCCCATCCTGCAGGCACAACGCCGCTGGATCCTTTCACACCGGCTTTCAAACACACCTCCTGCTCTGCACAGCATCTCCTGGGCAACTGCAAAGCACACAAAGCACACTGCAGGCTCTGCTTGACACATCCAGAGCAGTGAGGGGAACAGAGCAGCCTTTTTGCAGAGGGAGTAAGCTAGCAGGAGACAAAAGAAAACTGGGGATCAAATGCTCAGTTTTAGTATATTTGGGGAATAAGCAAAAAGAGTGGAAATGAAGAATTATTCCCATTGCACCTATTGCACTTGGTGTGCCCAGCCCTCCTTCTGGCTCACTGACAGATCTTCAGAGTGAAAAAGCTGCACGGTGGCCTCAATCCTGCTTGCAGGATCAGCAGCACACACAGCCAAAGCAAAGCAGCCCAAGACAACAGAAATAACTGCTCTTCATTCTTTTGTCAATTTGCACTGATGCACAGGGTGTCCCTGCATTTCACCAGTTAAACTCACAATGACAGACTTAACACAGAGGGAAACATCTAAGATTTAGTAACCAACAAAGGCAGGCTGGCACAGCTGCTTGGTTGTGCTGCTGCAGCTCCATGAGACAGCCATGGAGCAGTTCTGCACTGATAACAGCCTGCAGGATGCTCTTCAGCCACAAAACCTTAAAAAAAAAAAAAAAAGCCATCTGTGCCTTCCCAGCAGCAGCATGCCTTCCCAAACCTGAGAGAAACACACAGATTTGGGGAAGCCAGGATAAAAATCCAGGATTGCTGATTTGGGCTTTTATTTCCCTCTCCTTTCAAATCTCTCTCACTTTAGAGACCAGAACAAAACCACCCACTTCACCCAGGTTCTCCTATCACCTCAAGCCCTGAATTTCACACAGTAAACCCTTTGGTTTGCTCCTGCTAACACAGCTCCAAGGGCTGCAGTGGCAGCGCAGAGGTGTCCCTGCCCCATGGCATTCACTGGGGACACGACTGCCTTGAGCACCACACAGACACTGAGTCACCGTCAGCTTGTAATCAATCCAGTCAGCAAAACAAAGCAAATAGGTCCAGCTATCAAGAGCTGGGAAAAAGAAAGAAAAATAAACACAGTTTGCAAAGATGCTTTGGCCTCCCAAACTCTGCAACGAAACCAACACAGCACGGAGCTGACTGCAGAAAGGAAACGGAGCACCTGGTCACACACAAAGTGCTGTCAAAGGCATCAAGAGCTGACCAAACTGAGGGAAATATTTGTTCTTGCTCATCCTGCTGCTGCTGCGGCCGCAGGTGCTGTTTGCACAGCAGTGTTATGATGCTGACACAAGGCCTGGGTGACAACGTGTCAAAGGGAAAGATGGAATCCTATCTGGGAAAAAGATGCTGCTTTTCCGCAGCAGGCTGACCCCAAGCACAGAGCCCTGTGTAGCCAGATGCAGGCCATGCCACAGAGCCCTGCACACACTGCACGGCCCCGTGCACCAACATCTGCACACACATAGGGGCAGGCAGCAGGCTGGGGGCAGGAGGGAAGCGTGAACAGCAGCAGGGCCGGGTCCTGCAGCCCTGGGGATGGGGGAGCAGCCAGAGTGCTGGCAGCAGGGTGCTGACGGTGTCCCAGCTGGGTGATTGGGTGCCCCTGGGCTCGGCGTGTCTATCGTACATCGCTGTCCCAACGGGCAAAGGACAGCGAGGTGATGGGGAGGCCCCAGAACGCGGGGACACGGGACGGCAGGGGACGCGTTGTGCAGGGACGGGAGCGCCCGCCCGAAGCGGCGAGCTGCAGGGGTGCCCAGGAGGCAGGGGGCAAAGGGAGGCCCAAAAAGGGAACGGCGTGAGGAGGGGAGCGGCGGGCCGCCACGAGAACCGACGGGCACCGCGATGCCGCGGCAGCCTGGAGGCGCGGAGGTGACGGAAGGGCCCGGCCGCGCTCCCGCCCCTGCAGCCGCCGCACGGGGCCGCTCGCACCGCCCGTCCGCGGGGATGGGGGGGAGGGAGGCGGCCTCGAACCGCGGGACCCCGGGGTCGGGTCGGACGGGAGCGGCACCGCCGTTACCTTCCAGCGCCTCGAAGATCGCCTGCGCCATCTTGGAGCCGGGGCGGCCGCGACCCGACAGCCGGAGCGGGCATGGAGGGAGGAGGGAGGGGAGGCGGAGGGAGGGGCGGCACCACCCGCCGCCAGGGGGCGGCCTCCGCACACCGAGCGAGCCCGGGCCGGGAGCGGGGCGCGCGGCGGGGCAGAACCGGGCAGCGAGCCGCTCTCCCCGGGCGGTGCGCGGCCGGGGGCGGCTGGACGGGAACGGCGCCGCTCACGAAGCGCCCGGTGGAGCTTTAGCATGGCACCGGGGAGGGCGCCGACAGCATCCCGGCAGCCGGCGCTGCGCCGAGGGTCGGGAGCGCCTCGGGACACCCCTCAGGGCCGGCCGTGCCGAGCGCGGAACCGACCTCACCCCGGGGGCAGCGGTTGGCTGCCGGCACGAGAGGGCGAGCGGGATGTCGCCGCCTGTTGGCGGAGAGCGTTGACGGACAGCCCAGGCGGCCCGTGGGCACTGCGGGCGCGGCCCCGCCCCCCGGAAGCGAGCGCGCCGAGCGCTGCGGAGTGCCGGGCCGCGCCATGGCGGGCGGCGGCGCTCCGCCGTCTGCGCTGCTCCGTGCCATCAACGCGCTCCTCCTGCAGCGCCGCTACCGCGCCGCGCTCGCCGTCCTTAAGGGCTTCCGCAACGGGGCCGTGTGAGTGAGCTGGGCGGCGGGGAGCGCTGCGAGATCCGGGCCCGCACGCGAGGGCTGGGGCGGAAATGCTCCGGGGTCGGGGCGGGCTGTGCCGCCGGGGCTGAGCGGCTTCTTCGTGTCCGCTGCTGTGTGCCGGCATTGCGCGGCGCTGTGCTGCTGCCGGGCCGCCCGGAAAGAACGGCCGGCACGCTCCTGCAGCACCTCCGGGCTGTCGGTAGAATGGATCTGTGGTCGTTTGATAGCTTGGTGCAAAAAACATCTTTCTGCTTCTCGCTTTTGCAGGTATGGAGCAAAAATTCGTGCTCCGCATGCCCTGGTGATGACTTTCCTGTTCAGGAGTGGAAGGTACCGCCCTGCTTCTTCATTTCTGCACTGCTCCCTGGGTTGCTGCCATCCAAGCGTTAGTTATTCCTTGCTCCTGTAGAGCCCCCTTTTAGAAAACAGAAAATAAGTCAGACGCATTCAGTGCACACTGTTGTGTTGAGCAGGGTAACCTGTGTGTGCACAGATGGACATACTGCTTGATCATAGAATCACAGAATGGCCAGGGTTGGAAGGGACCTCAGGGATCATGAAGCTCCAACCCCCTGCCACACGCAGGGCCACCAACCTCCACATTCCACACCAGCCCAGGCTGCCCAGGGCCCCATCCAACCTGGCCTTGAACACCTCCAGGGATGGACGGGGCATCCACAGCCTCTCTGGGCAGCTGTTCCAGCACCTCACCACTCTCATAGGAAAGAACTTAAATCACTCATGCAGTGGTTGTTGAGGAGCAATGGACAGGTGAGAAATTAGCAGATGCCATTAAAGACATCTGCTCCCCTCTGTGCTTTCATACAGGGGGCTGAGCTGCACCAGTGCCCATTGTGGCTCTTTCCAGTTAGCCAGAAATTTGAACTTAGATAAGTAAAAAAAAAAAAAAAAAAGAAGCTCGTTGGCTGTTTGTAGAATTGGACAAATGCAGAGTGTGTGGAGAGCTGGTGAGTGACCCAGAGTCAGTGATCCCTCCTCCCTCACAAAGCGGGAGATGCTTTTGGGGGGGGGTATCAGAGCTATTGATGTGGGTGGGCAGGCTGGAGGCATGTAAGATCCGGGCTGGTCACTGGCAGTGCTGCCTTTTTGCTCTCCTAATTTTCTGTTTCTTTTGTTCAGTTTAAGAGAGAAATTGAAATCGATTGCTCAGGCCACGTACACTCATTCCCGGAACTTGGCGTATTTTGTGTTCACCTACAAGGGGCTGATGGCGTTGCAGTCCCGACTACAGGGGAAAAAAATTCCATTTCATTCTTTCTTTGCAGCCTGCATTGGGGGTTGGTTAGTGTTCGGTGAGAACAATCCCATCAACAGCCAGGTAAATGTCTCTGCTGAACGTTTGGTTGACAGAAAGACTAACAGATGGGTGGGTTGTGTGCCAGGAAGTGGTTGGTATAGGCTGGCCCATTTCTCCCTGTGCAGCGTTGCTTTTATAGTACAGCTCATTGTACAGAGTTCTCTTTTTGACTGTTCTGTGCTCAGACACTGGAGGTGGTTGTGTGCCCCCATGGTGATGTTTGTAGTTTGAGAGCTAAACATCCTGGTGAACCTCCAGAGCTGCACTTGCATCTAGGAGGACAGGTTGGCAACCCAAAGCTGTGGGGTTACCCCAGCCATCCTCTGCTCTATGGTAACTGTGCTCAATCTGCCTGCTTGCAGAGCTAAACCCACAAGCTTGAGCTTTGTTGTGTGTGGAGAACGGTTGGTTGCAGAGCTACACTTGACTAAATGGGGTAAACTGACAAAAGCTGCTCAGGGAAAGCTTGGTTTGAAGCTGCTTGTTACCAGTTTTAATGTGGGTCAATAAAACATGTAGGCAGAGGTGAATCACAAGTGTTCCACTTGCACACCCCCTGCTCTAAGACCATACCTTCCGTTGGGTTTCAGGTGGCGCCCAGAGTTCTGGGTTTGTATCTTGGCAGGCTAACTAGGCTGCTCTGTGGATATCAGCAGCAGCATCTGAGTTAGCATTGATGAAAGTTGTGCAACTGATCTGCAACTGCAAAGAGTTATTGCGTCAGGTGTAATTTCTTGCTTACTAAACTAGAGCACTTACATGGCAGTAGGACTTGGAAAAGACAGGGAAGGCACAAACATCTCCAGTTCGAGATGGCTTGATGTGTGAACCTACAGACTGTTTGCTGTTACACGGGATGAACTGTTGCTGCCTCTCTTGCACAGCTTATCACAGCTGAATCGCTCACTCTGATCAGATTTACCAGCCAGGCTCTTCTCCTGACGTTCTCTGGCTTTTCTCTCCGTGCAGATCATTATGTACCTGCTGTCTCGCATCCTGTTTGGCCTGTCTCGCCTGGCCGTGGAGAAGGGCTGCATCCCACAGCCCAAGCAGGATCCCTTCCCGCTTGTCGCAGCTCTGGTGTGGGGAACAGTTCTCTGGCTCTTTGAGTACCACCGGCAGACCCTGCAGCCTTCTCTGCAGGCCTCCATGACCTACCTGTATGATGACAGCAACGTGTGGCACGACGTTTCTGACTTCCTCATTTATAACAAAAAGCCTGAGAGCAAATAGTCGGCTCGTTGTACAACGCCTGTGGAGCGGATGGTGCCTTCCAGCAGCTAAGGGAAAAGGCGGTTCTCTTGCTCTTGGCTGATGAATGTGTTTGAATTAACACCTATCAAGGAGAGTTGCCTCTTGTGTCCTCATCAAAATATTCTCATTCATCTTCTGTTAGCTCTGTTTAGAGCTGCTAAATACCCCACGGAAACTTATTACAGTGCCTCAGGGAGAGTAAAATGCCTTGGGAACCTTCAGTAAAATCAGTCTTCTTTTCAAGAGACCTTATTTTTCTTTGGTTTTGTTTGCTTATTGTATTTCCTAAAAAGGAAAAAAAGAAAAAAAAAAAAAAGCACTTTTAATATGACAACTTGACAGTAAGTGGGGAATAGATCTAATCATGGAAGCAATGTTCTGGGCATTATCTGAATGCTTGCGAGGTGGAAAGGCTTTTCTGTGCTGCTGCACTCATGTAGTGGTGAGATGGGAGTTGGGGACCTGCTTGGTTCTGAAAGCAAGGATGTTTTTTCTTGATTTCAATGTAAGACAGGAAATGCAGTGCAAACCGTTGCAGGGATAGCTGTGTTCTCCCTAGGAGAGTTCCTCTGCAGTTTTCTCTCTGGGAGACTGAATCAAAGCATGAAGTCTCTCTGATACAAGCCCTGTAAATATTCTTGCTCAGTTCCTCTCATGCACTTGGGATCAATCTGTTCCTCTACAGAGCACACTAATTAATACCCTGCAATTCCTTAAAACTTTTTGATCAAGCTTTTAAAAGCTGATTGAACTAAACACCCAAACCCCCCGTGCTACTTAAGGCTCCTTTGTAAGCAGGCTGAGGCACATTGCCTGCCCTCAGATAGAACTCTCTTTGTATGTAGCAGTGACACTTCTTAACAAGCACTTTAAGTTTGGTGGAGGATCACCTGGGTTACTCTTAGGTTCAGAATTCCCCCACCACAGCTGTGGGGTGCATTAACTGCAAGCAGACCTGGATGTCCCTGTTGTTACTGCAGTCTTGCTGCTGCACCATGGAGCATGGAGGTACCAATGGTCTCCCTTCTAAAACTGCACTGCTGAGTGCCAGGAGCAGCACACAGTGGGTTTTCACAGAGGGCCGACTGGGCAGCTGAGAAGTGCTCCATTTCATCAAGAACAGCTGTTTTCAAGTTTGTACCATCAAACTGTTAACACTATGAATTACTGATAGTGCTGTATGACCATTCACATAATGATGTGCATTAAAATAATTCCTGACGTGCTGGTTTTATGTGGTGATATCATAAGAGTCATTAAGCAACTTACTCTAATTTTGCCCTTTTGTCTCAGACAGGACTGCTTTGTCTCCTCCTCTCTTACCTCCTGTTTTAGCTCTCCATTTACACATCCCTTTTTCAATCCCACTGGTGCTCATCTTCATCTCCTGCAGTCTCTCCTTTGCCCTCCAAGCTCCAGCAGTTTGTTGTATTCAACTGTGTGACTGGAGTGGTACATTTGTTGTGGTACCTTTCATCTTAAGGTATTTTTCCTTCTCATCTAAAGCTCTTTTCCTACTACTATGTATTTCTCAGTGCTGCTTTGGCCTTTATATTTTCATGCTCTGTGTCAACAAGGGGGAGAGTGAAATGTTCCCTTTCTTGGTGTAGATGAACTTAAAGATTGAAGTACAGATGGAACTGTAGCTCAGTTCTGATTTCTTTTTAAATATCATGCCCTGGCTCCACTGGTGGAGGTCTGAAGCAGCACTGCATCCAATCTTTATATTGGACTAAATAAGATGGGATCTTTTGATGGGATTTGAGAAGACCATTCTAGAACTCAAGGGCTATGGCTTGAAAGTTTCTTCGTGAAACCATCAGACTAACAAATCTTTGTGTAATTGGAGCACAGCCCCCTGCAGGCTGGCCCTGTGAGCTGTTGTCTGTTAAGGTTTGCAACCTTTTGACCTTACTGCTGCCATTCCTGGAGAAAGGCTTCTGATTCTCTTAAATGTGGACTGCTGTGCTTCTGCCGGTAGTTGTGTTATGGCTGCGGTCACACAGTGCTTGTGCAGCACCTCTCTGGCCCTGCAAAGGGTCAGGATCTGCTGTGCCCCTTCAATCACAGAATCACAGAACGGCCAGGGTTGGAAGGGACCTCAAGGATCATGAAGCTCCAACCCCCTGCCACACGCAGGGCCACCAACCTCCCCATTTAACACCAGACCAGGCTGCCCAGGGCCCCATCCGACCTGGCCTTGAACACCTCCAATGCTCAGGGTGTTCTGGGCAGCTGTTCCAGCGCCTCTCCGCTTCCCCCTGACATCCAACCTCAATCTTCCGTCCCTCAACTTCAAACCATTTCCCCTTGTCCTGCTGTTATCAACCCTTTCAAAGAGTTGATTCCCCTCCTGTCTGTAGGCTCCCTTTAGGTACTGAAGGCTGCAATGAGGTCACCCAATAGCCTTCTTTTCTCCAGGCTGAACAAGCCCAGCTCCCTCAGCCTGTCTTTGTAGGGAGCTGCTCCAGTCCCCTGCTCATCTCTGTGGCTCCTCTGGACCCTCTCCAACAGCTCCCTGTCTTTCTTGTTTCTGGGGCTCCAAACCTGGACTCAGCACTCCAGATTGGTCTCACGAGGTCAGAGTAGAGAGGGACGATCACCTCCCTGTCCCTGCTGGCCGCGCCAGCCCCATCGCAGTACCTCCATGCTCTCTAGATGGCAGAACGAAGCCAATAGCAGCGCTCTAGGATCAACCTGATAGCAGCAGCCATCAGTCATCCTTGCTTCTGATGCCCTTTTCCTCCTGCAAATCTCTTCCCGACGTCACTTTCAAAGCAAATTGCTCCTGAGGCTCCAACCATCTGTACTTGTGACCCAGGACCCAGCTGCTGTCCCTACAAAACAAACCACAGCTCATCGCAGGGCAGGGGCTGTGCAGCAGCAGCCATCAGCTGCCCTTTGGGACGGTTTGTGTTCCCGCTGCGCGCGGGCAGGACGTTAAGCTGCAAGTCACTTCTTTCCCCAGGGAAGTAATTGGAACGGTTCTTTAACGGCATCGGTGCGCATCGCTGTTCCTGTGACCAGATAGCTGGGGATGGAGCCCTTCTGCTGCCGATGTGTTGGAACAATGCCGGCGTGTAGTAAAGAAGTGAACTAGAAGTAATTTGTCTGAGTCAGACTTTTGGATGCAGAAGTGACAACTCTCTGCCCTCCCCCAGCGCATTGTGTGAGGAGCTGAGCCCCCGTTTGTGTTGCTTGTTTTTTTTATTAGCATTAAAACCAAAAGGAATAAAGAGGCAGTTGGGAAGCCACCTGCAAATCGGCCACGCACTCACACATCACAAAGGGAGTAACATTTTTCCCCCAGCCCCAATGGTTTTGAATGTTAAGATGAACATGCTTTTGTCTACATCAGCCTTATTTTGCCCCGTTATTTCTTCCCAGGCACCCGACTCTGAGATGCTGAGTGCTCTAAAGAGGGACACAGCATCTCAGTGTTCAGCTCAGCTTGCCAAACACAGAGCTGTGGATAAAAGTAGAGTGTTGGTTTTGAAACCGTGCTCCTCCTTCACATTTCAAGTCTCTTTTTGCAGAGGTAATTTTAAAGGTTAATGAATGGAACTGATCAAAAGTTTTCACCCAGCCTCCAATACCAGACTGACTATCCTGAGCTATTAATCATTTATTTTATGAGCAAACAAAGCAAGCTTGAGGCTATTCACAGCACTGCGTGCTGCCCTGGTGTACGTTCTGTGCTTCACTTCACTTTGGAAAACAGCTCCTACGTTACTGCTCTTCTTCAGGGTTACTGAAAAACCATCTCCAGGACAGCTTTATTGTTTAACAAAGGTGAAAGCTCAATGGGTGTGTGATATTTGGTCTGGCTGAGGTACTGCATCCGATCCTTTCAGTTGAGGGTTAAGGAGAGGGGAAATCTGAAAGGAAAACTGCAGAACTTTGGTATCGGTGCTGCAAGGCTTCCTTGCCCTGGTAGGGAGGTTTAAGCTCTAAACCGAGCTGGGTGGGAGCAGAAGGGAGGGAATGTTCTCTGCCTCCCAGAGCAGACTGAGAGCAGCACCCTGCATCCCATTGGGAGCTGCCTGGTGCCAGTAGGGTACTGGTAACCACTACAGATACCCTCTCTGAGAAGAAGCTGGTATGACGAAGCCCATTTTCACTGTGTCAGCACAAATCTGACCTTTGAATACCATCCCAAGTCGTGTGCTGTTTCCTATTTGCCAGGCGGTGTTTGTTCGGATCACGCCAACCTGAGCAGACTGGCTTCCATTTTCTGTTGCTGGTTTTGCAATCCAGCAGATAAGGAGAGAAAACCAGGCACAATGCCATGCAGTGTAATGTCTGTCTGCTGCTGTTAATATTTTGGGGGTGCTAATCTTGAGTTTTCAACCTGTATGTTCACACCAGATTGTTGGAGGAGTTGACTTTTTTCCTTACTTAGAATTTTCAACTCTCTCCTTTCCTTGTGAGGCTGGCAATGAGGAGGGGAATAACAAGTGCTTTGTAACACGGGGGTTGTTGCCTCTGCTTTTGGTCTCACTGTGTCTATTTTAGGTCCATAATTGCTGTGTAATCCAGGAGCTGCATCTCAGCGGGTCAAACTGGGGCTGGGATGGACAACTGGCAACGTGTGCAAACTGGATGAACTCAGGAATGAACACGGCTGGAATGAACTTTTGCATTGCAGCCTGAGAAGTCAGTGTGGGCTGATGTGGTTAGAGGGCAAACTGCTCCCCGGTGCCTTGCAGCCTATCTCTGACACGTGCAGGTGCTCTCAGAGCGTGCAACTGTTCAAAAGGACACGAGCCCGAGTGTGCCTCTCCCATTAGCTAAGGAACAGAAGCACACATGCAAATGATTCAGGTGCTGCTTCAAAGCCGAGCGCTACAGAGGAGATATGTGGTAGAGGTGAGAGCTGTGGCAGTGGAGACAAAGGCAGCCCTGAGTGAGGAGCTCCAGGAGCACCTCAGGGAGGGGTCCATCATCAGCCCTGGGAGAAGCCAGACCAACACCTGGGAGATGATTTCAGCCTTATCTTCAGATGTTTGTTTTTCCCTTCATATTGCACCAGGCCATATTTCTTTCCCAGGTGAAGATCTGAGCTGGTGCCTCTCCCACCCTCTGGCTTTGCAGTGCCAATGGCTGCGCCGTGCACCTGCTGGGAAGTGAGCTCAGGCTGGGCGAAGCCACAGAGTCCAAACACACTGCTGTATGAAGCACAGAAGGAGAGGTTTTTCTCCAAACTGCTGCTCTAGTGCTCTGTATAATAACACAATGAAAGGAACAGCTCCTAACTCTTGGGAAGCAGGATCCAGCTGTGCCATCTCCCACGTGGATGTGGCCGTGCTGGAGCAGCAGCTCAGCACAGACTGTATGGTGAACTGCTGGAAGCCAGACCGAGCTGCAGATGACAAGGACAATAAATATGCTTCGGCACAGCTAACAGCACAGGGACATGTAGAACCTGTATCTTCATTCAGCTGCACACACGAGGGATGTGTAAGCCTTGTGAGCACTTCCTATGTCTGCATAGCCCCTCTGGCCTCATCCAGCACGTGGTCTGACCCACACAAGGCTCTCCCAACCAAAAATGGTTCACCTTTAGGAGCAATGAATGATAAGATCCCTAAACCTGAAACATTGTTCCAACGGGAAAGAAGCCAGGACAGGGATGAGGGGTTGGGTCCCTCTGTGGGAATTCAAAGAAGCAGCCTGGAGATGCTGAATGTGTCCCAGCAGTAAGCCAGGAGCTGTGAAAAAACCCTTCCTGAGGTTAAGGCAGCAGTGGTTGGAGTCCAGCCCTATGCTCTGAGCAATTTGCATCCTCCCAGCTCCCCTGCATGCTCCCACCACCACGAGATGACCATGTGTGACCTCAGAGACCCACAGACAGCCCATAAACATGACCACGGTGGGATAATTTTGGCCAAGTCTGCAGCTTGCAGAGCCCTCTGACCCCCCATCCCCAGAGGAGTTGTGCTGCAGTGTTGGCAGCTATCAGAGCTCAGCACAACGTGGTAGTTTATGGCAGCCCGCAGCTGTGCCAGGTGGGATTCATCCGAACGCAGGAAAAGCCCTCGTTTCCCCCAGCATTTGTTGCAGTGACAGTTTTGCCTTTCATTTGTCTTTGCATCTGCCCTTTTTCCAGTGCCACAAGAGCTGAAAGCCTCGGAGAATTGGCATGGGGAGGAGGGGGGGAAAGGGTGACGGGGGGGGGGGGGGGTAGCCCGCTCCCCCTGCATAAACTACAGCATGAATGAGGGAGAGGGGAATAAAACAAACCCCGGGCTGCAGGCTGCGTGCCCCCAGCTGCCCCGGCCTTTGTGAGCGCGGTGGGAGCAGCTGGTGCGGCAGCTGCAGCCCGCGGCCCCGGAACGGCCCCGCAGCCGGTGCGGGTGGGATCCGGGTGGGGAGACACCAACGAGCCCGCATCTGGCGTGTAACTGCTGCTTGTGCTGCTCGGTAACGGGGATATTCCCGCGACCGGTGTGTGGGTATCACAAGGGCCAAACGTTAATTAACTGTACTCATCTCCGCCAAGCTGAACGGTGCTGCCGTTTGCTCTTCGCTTGCGGAGAACGAGGCGCTGGGGCAGCAGGGTTCGGCCGTGGTCTTAGCGCTGCCCCGCGGCAGCCACAGGCGGAACCAGCAGCAAAACATCCCTCGAAGTTCGCAACATTCCTTAAAGCAGAGGCACCTCCCGCTGAGCCCAACAGCCCCGCCGCGGCCTCAGCGCTTCCTCCGGACCCACTGTACCGAAGGCTGGGGGGTGGTGGGGGTGGAGGGTATTTACGTCCCTTTGGGCTTGGCTGCGTTCTCCCTTATGGTTCCGTCTCCTCACGCACGGAGGTTATCAGCGCCCCGCACGCGGGGATGCCGACGGCGGGAGCCGCCCACGCCACGTCCCGCGGGGGGGAATCGGCTGCCCTGCCCTGCCGCGCCCTGCCGGCACCGCCACGGACACGGACACGCAGCTCAGCCCCGCCGGCCTCGCGGCCGACACTAGGCCAGGAACGCAGGAAGCGCCCAGCGCCGCAGACCCCGTCCCAGCGTGGCCCCACGCGCCGCAGCTCCGCGCTACCCTCGGCCCCTTTAAGGCCCCGCCGCGCTCCTCACCCACGCGGCGCCACGGCCGCGTCCCTGAGCCGCCTCCTGATTGGCCCCTGCCTCGGCGCGGCCGTTCTGATTGGCCGCCTGTCAGCGCGTCCGCGGCCGCCGCCCTAGACCAATGGGCGACCGGTAGCGCCCCTCCCTCCGGCTACCTCGACCAATCGGACGGCGCCCCCGCACCCCCGCCTCGGCGCTCGGCGGAGGGCGCAGCCAATGGGAGGGCGCGGGGAGGTTGGCGCCGCTTTCGCGGCAAAAAGGATTTGGCGCGCAAAGGCGCGCGGGGCCGGAGCGCGGGATAGCCCGGCGGCGGCGCGGCGTGGAGCGGCCCCGCGCCCGGCATGGGCCGCGCCCCCGCCCCGGCCGCGGCCCCGCGCCCCGCGCCGCCCGTC
>NW_024963916.1:0-1636 GCF_019238085.1 Lagopus leucura
CATGCGCTCCTCGTGGGTCGGGGCGACGCCGGCGCTGCGGGCGCACAGCCCCACGTAAACGTCCTCCGGGGCCACGGCGGGGACCGACGGCGCCGCCGCCAGCACGGCCCGCACGGCGCCCATGGACAGCGCGTAGGCGCTGCCGCTGCAGTAGGGCGGGAAGCGGCGGGCGCCGAAGAGCCGCGCCGGGACGTGGTGGCGGCTGCGGGGGTCGCGGTTCGGGGCCACGCCGTGATGGACGCGGCCCATGTAGAAGCGGGCGGGGGGCGGCGGGGCGGCGGCCAGGCGGGCGAGGAGGGCGGGGGTGTGGACGAAGGAGTCGTCGTCGGCCTTGAGCACGAAGGGCGCCGCGGGGCAGCAGCGGGCGGCCCAGGCCAGCAGCAGCAGCGTCTTGTGCCGCAGGTTGCCGTACGTGTCCCAGAAGGAGCCCTGCAGCACGTCGCCGAAGCGCCGCCACTCGCTGCGCAGCGCTGCCCCATAGCGCTCGGCTTCAGCCTGCGCCTCTGCCCCATAGCGCTCGGGTTCGACATGGGGTTCTGCCCCATAGCGCTCGGCTTCACCGTGGGGTTCTGCCCCATAGCGCTCAGGTTCGACATGGGGTTCTGCCCCATAGCGCTCAGCTTCACCGTGGGGTTCTGCCCCATAGCGATCGGGTTCGACATGGAGTTCTGCCCCATAGCGCTCAGCTTCACCATGGGGTTCTGCCCCATAGCGCTCAGCTTCACCGTGGGGTTCTGCCCCATAGCGCCACGCTTCACCGTGGGGTTCTGCCCCATAGCGCCAAGCTTCAGCCTGCGCCTCTGCCCCATAGCGCTCAGCTTCACCATGGGGTTCTGCCCCATAGCGCTCAGCTGCAGCCGGCACCTCTGCCCCATAGTGCTGCACTTCCTCCTGGAGTTCTGCCCCATAGCGCTGTGCTTTGTCATGGAGTTCTGCCCCATAGCGCTGTGCTTTGTCATGGAGTTCTGCCCCATAGCGCTGCACTTTGTCATGGGGTTCTGCTCCGCAGCACCACGCTTCGGCCTGCACCTCTGCCCCATAGCGCTCAGCTTTGTCCTGAGGCTCTGCCCCATAGCGCTGCACTTTGTCATGGGGTCCTGCCCCATAATGCTGCACTTCGGCCTGCGCCTCTGCCCCATGGCGCTGCGCTTTGTCCTGGAGCTCTGCCCCATAGCGCTGCACTTCGTCCTGTGTGGGCCTATAAGGCTGAGCTTTGCCCTGAGGCTCTGCCCCATAGCGCTGGGATGCGGTCCGGAGGGCTGCCCCATAGCGCTGCGCTTTGTCCTGCGTGGCCCCATAGGGCTGGGCTTTGTCCTGGGGCTCTGCCCCATAGCGCTGAGTCCATTCCCACTGCTCTGCCCCATAGCGCTGGCTCTGGTCCTGCATGGCCGTATGGGGCTGGACTTTGTCCTGCGGCGCTGCCCCATAGCGCTGGGCTTCGTCCTGGGGCTCTGCCCCATAGCGTTGGGTCCCGTCCTCCCTCCCTATGGAGCCCTGTGGGGCAGAGACACTTGTGGGGTCACCACGTCCTCCTCAAAGCCCTTTGGGGTCCCCGTGGCCCCATAGGATCCCCCAGCCCCATTTCCCTATGGGACCCCTCCCCCTTTACACCAACAGGGACCCCAAACCCGACTGC
>NW_024963917.1:0-1852 GCF_019238085.1 Lagopus leucura
GTGCTGGGTCAGCAGGAGCTGCCCCTACTGCCTTCCAGCTTTTTCTCTGGTGCTTTTGGCTGCTCCTTCAGCATGGCAGCAGTGCTGCTGGTCAGTGCTGAGGAACTCAGCTCAGCATCCTGACATGCCTAGGGCTGAGCACAGCGAGGTTCCCACTCACTCTTCAGCCAACAGAGACATCTTGTCCCCACTTTGTACAGAGGGTTCCTTTTCTCATGGCAGGAGGAAGCCCAGCAGCCGGTCTTCCCTTGGCCATTCACAGACCAATGGTTAATGGAGGCTGGAATGCATCCTGGTGGGGTGCAGAATGGGCAGGAAGCAGCATAGCGCCAGATAAGAGTAAAGGCTCAGCAACAAGAGAAATCCCTCTATCCCAAGAGTGAAGGTGGCAGAGAGAGATGCAGGCACAGCATGTTGCACAGACACTGCTGCTAACGATTGTCCCAAAGGGGTGAACACTGCGACACACAACCAGCACCGCTGCACCAAGCTCTTAAGGCAGTAATGAGCGCAGCATGCCAGCATGCAGAGCAGGGCCACAGGGCTGCAGCGCTCTGTGTTGGGCTCTGCTCCACAGCACCCCTGGCTCTGCCTCGAGGATCTGCTTTCAACTCCACTCTAGCACTGCCCTTCCCTCCCTGTGCTCTTTGTGCTTCCATCCCTGCCATGTGCAGCCCCCGATCTGGGTACAAAGTTATTCGTGCTTCCCTCTCCTGCTCCTCCCTGCCCCCCAGTGCAGCCATTGCCATCGCAGCCCCCACAGCACAGCCCCTTTGCCCCCTGCCACGATCCCCTCTTTCCTCCCGGTCCTCTCAGCCCAGCACCATGACATGAAGCACCAAGCAGAGGACCAAGGGGCTTCCAGTGGGTGTGAGTGCCCCTGCCCCACCCCAGGCACAGCAGCCAGGCCCTACCTGCACTTTTGGTGCTCCACAGCCCCAGTGCTTTCTGAGCCTGGCTCTGACCCTCCTTTTATATAGCCTGGGACCTCTACACAGGCTGCAGCTTCCTGCTGGTGGGGCAGGGGAAGCCTTCTCCTCCCTGAAGCCACAGCTGAAAATGAAACTTGACAGCTGCAGGAAAACTGAGATGGTGCCTGGAAATCTTCGGCCATGCAGTCAATCCATGTGAGAGCACAACCACCAAAACCAGCTCTCTGGAAGACTGGAATGCCCAAAGCATTCCTGAAACCATCAGCAATCAGTTCAGGGAGTTCTCGTAGCACAGGGAAAGCCCCAGGGCTGGAGGAGGACAAGAACAGCTGCTTTTAACAAGAGACACTGAGCTGCTTCTCTTTCTTATTAGTAGTTTCCTATCGCTCTGCATAGGAACTGAGGTCATTGGAGTGTTTGCAATGTTTGGGACATGCTGGTGATAGCCCCGAAAATGGCCATGAAGATGCTGTGGGGCCTGGAGAAGCTCTGCTGGGAAGAGAGCTGAGAGAGCTGGGGCTGCTCGGCCCAGAGCAGAGGAGGCTCAGGGGGATTCCGGCACATAAATCCTTGTAGGAGGTACCAGGGATTGGAGCCAGATTTTGCTCTGTGGTGCCCAAGCAGCCACGGGACAGGGCACAGCGTGGAGCCCAGGAGCTGCCCATCAGCAGCACTGCAGTGCTGGGTGCATGCCGTAGCCCTGGCACAGGGAGCAGAGAGCAGTGGGGGCTCCTCCTGGGGGATCTCCCAAAGTCCTCAGCCGTGGTGCTGGGCTCCCTGCTCTGGGCGGCCCTGTTGGAGCAGGGGGGACCAGGGGGACCCAGAGTTATAACCCTCTTGCCCCAAGCACCCTGGGGTTCTGTGAACCCTGCAGGCTCCTTGTCACCAAGACCACAAGCGTGCTGGGAGCTCCCAGGTTG
>NW_024963918.1:0-5915 GCF_019238085.1 Lagopus leucura
CACGCACGGCTCCACCGAGCAACGCCGCTGCCTCTGCCGCGGGAACCACCGCCCGGCACAACCCGGCACGCTGTGCTCCCTCCGCAATTTCGGAATATTCGTTTACTTTCCCCTTCACCCGGTCGATCTCGACTCCACTGACACGACAGACATTTTTTGCATTCTGCTCGCTGCCGACAGCGGCACAGATTTCCCTTCAGTCCGTTATTTCTTACTCACACCACGGTGACTCTCTGTGATTTATTCCATCTCTTTACACTTCCGAATCTTAACTCGTTTTGGCACAAGGACGGTCTCTGTTCAGGTGTCCACTGATTCTTCTTGCAGTCGCTGATGCTCCAAAGTTTTCCACACATCTTTCATAATTTGTGTTCTGCACACATTCTGCTTTTCTGTTACTTCCATGACAACTGCCGTTAGGAAACCACCACACTTCTTCATCTCACACAGGGAAGGGATTTCATGTACCGGGCTCATACCAGAACGTGGAGTTCCCATACCAAACCATTCCTCCCTACCATGGTGCAGAAGTCAGCAGCTCTCCTCAGCCCTCCCCATAAATGCTGCGATTGGCCACAAGCTCTCCACATCAGTTTGTAACAAGTTCCCGAGCAGCCAGCGTGCCACAGGTAGAGCAGAGGTGATGGGAATATTCAATGCTTGACGATTTTCTCTTACCACTTGATTGCACAGTGGGTAGAGGAGCACGGTTGTGTTCTCCAGAAACATTTTTCCTGCCAGGCAGAGGCTTGGCTCTACATGGTATTGCTGCATCCATATGTAAAGAAACAAACATCCAGCTGACAGTTCAAGCTGATCTTCATTTGCTTTTTGTTAACAAATCCCTTCTTAGAGGAGACAAAAGAATTTCTTCTTTCTTCAAGGCCAGCGTGATCGTGGATATGGAAATGTGGTAATCTTGGGTGTCATTTCTAACACGTAACAAGGAGAATCTGTACTTTTAATTCCAACTCTAAATACTTCTGAGTATTATCTAATTTTTGCAGAATCAGCTTCTGCACCACGAACTCCATTCACTTGTGGTTTCTGGTGTTGTTTCAATATCAGCAGCCTTCAAAAACTCTTCCCCTGTATCCAGGGCATGCTGCACAAAGAATCTCCCATTCACATTCTCCAGTGCATCATGAATATGAGTTCCCAATCTGTGCAGTTTCTCCTTCTTAATCTCAGACATGGAGCCAGCAGTTCTCCGGAGCCTCCTGAGATGGCAGCTCTGGGCCTCCATTCCTCCAACAAATGAGAACAAACCACAAGAGGTGGACACGAGCATTGCAGACAAGCCTGCTCCACCTTCCCTTGTAACTGGTATGCCACAGGGCATTTAAGGATGTATGCAATGCCTAACAACCTTTTGCTACCTCCTAATTGCAACCATGGGTAGAGGAGCATGGCTGTGTTCTACAAAACTCCTTCTTGCAGAGAAGTAGCTCAGTCATTTCAAATGTTTCCAATTCTAATTATAAAGAAACTGATGGTCCTGATGATCTGCTGTAGTGTGTAGTTTCACTGACACAGCTTTGCCTTAAAATGAGCACTCAGAAGTTAATGAAAATTGACCTTGCATCTTCATATGTCATGATTTTACAGCCAGTGGTACCGGTTGAAGGCTTGTACAAAGGGGACTGTCATTCTTGAATGTCATGAACTTGAAGGAAAGGGACCAGGTGAAACCGGCACAAACCTGGACACAATACTAGCAATCAAAACTTGTTACAGCCATAAGCACTGCTGACCCATCAATCCTCCTGAATCAAGGGCAGACTTGATGCTCTTGTACTGCCTGTGAACTCCATGTCTGTGTTACAAGAACAATCATCTCCAGCCTTTGGACATATAAGATATATGTGCAAGTGAGCACCTACACAAAAGTGACACAGAAATAATTTCTGCCATTCTGGGCCTTCTGCAGTCACCAGATCTCTCTTGAATGTTTGCACACTTGGAGACTGGAATAGTTGAAAACTCCAGACTTGCTTTCATTTCTCCTCAATTTCTATCAAGATATCTACATATAGATAGGAAGAAGATGCCATGGCACTTGGTGTGAAGAAAGCCTTGTCCCGTCAGAGGCATGTATCCAGATGTACATGCAGGTGAAATTGGACAGCAATATATGGAACCTGCTATGTCCCCAGATCAGTGTTTGCAGGGAACATCTTCCCCCACAACACTCTTATGCTCTTCTTGGACTTCAGCATCACAGAAGTCAGTGCATCCAGCTGCATTCTATCTCTTTCCCTTCTCAGGCCTGTTCTACATATGCACTTTTAACCAATCACTTGATACTGCAGGAACCAATGCTGACTCTAAGGACAAAGAAACCAGGATCGTAGCAGAAATCGTTGCAGGCACTGCTACCAGATGTGAAAGGAAATCAAGACAAGAAGGTTTGCTTTCAAGAGGCCAGACAGAGCCTCCTTAACCCAACAATTTTTCACACTCTAAGCCAAGCTCACACTCAACACGCTCTGAAGCCTCTGACCTGCTCAGCACCAGGACAGCATCCACATTCCTGCTTTATGTCTGACAACACCAGGAGCATTTCACTCCCTGACATTGTCTTGAAACAGAAATATATCCAAGTCTCAGCCTTTCCAGCTCTACACAATCAAAGTATGGAAACGACTCCCTCCATTCCACAATTCTAATGATCTTCCAATCTTTTCAGCTTTATGTCTACAGCAGAGAAATTAAAAAGGAAGAGAGCAAAGAGTTTCCCACTCATCTCTGCCATTCCACACCACCTCTGGCTCTTCTGAAACTCCCAGTTGGTGGCACAAGAACAGACAACACATTACTAAAAAGAAAATAAATACAACACCACTTTTACAACTTCTTCCAATTCAACATGGACATAAGGCCAGGAAATGCTTCGTCAGTGAAGCATCACACGGAAGCATTCAAAGAGAAATGTGGCTGAGAAACACCTCGAAAAGGAATGATGGTCTTCTCCATGGACACTAAAATTCAATCCCACAACACCTGGAATAGTTTTTAAGGTGCAGGTAAGGCCCTGAACTCTTCCACTAAAACAACACAGTGGAGGATTTCATTTTAGGAAAAATCCACCACTTCTCGGAAAGTTTCCAACTCTCCTGCTCATCTCCTATGAATACGAAACCTTAAATGAAAAAGAGTTAACACAAGAACTTGTACAAATTATTTTAAGAAGCCATAGAATCATACAATTGCTCAGGGCAGAAGAGGCCTTTAAAATTATCACACCCAGCCTCAAAGTAACCAGACTACCCTAACTCTAACAACTCAAACCATGAGGGATTCAGTCTCAGTTTTGTCAAACAAAACATTCTGTCCTCTTGTGTTTGGTGTGACTTGCACAAGGAAGTTTCTGCAACACTGCTGTTCCATGTCGAAATGCATATGCTCCGTCCAGAAAATGAGAAATGTGGATCACAGCCTCCCTGGGAACAAAGCCCTATGAACAGAATTACAGCTACTAAGAAACTCTCCATCACAACGTCACTTCTAGATACATGAGAGGTTTCACACAAAATTCAGAAGCCATTAGAGACAGGCATTACCATCCAAAATATAGAGACAAATTTTGTCATCAAATGGTTACCATTACCAAGCAATATGTCAAAACTGGGATAAAATAGTGCATACATACTACAGGTCTTGACAGCAACAATGAAGTCAAACACAACACACAACAACACAGCTGACCCAACTGCTGCTCCCATTCAAATCCAGGCACTCACCATCCTGGTTGCATTCACAGCCTTTACTTGCACCATGGATTTATCCAACTTTAAGCAATATTTTGGCTCCTCGCAAGAGCATGTCGTTCAGTGACAGTTCAAACAAACTCAAGCATATCCAAGTCCTTTTCCTTACAGCTGTACGCATATAAGAAAAAAAAGGCAAAATTAACAAGTGAAACAAGACCTACCACTCTTCAGATCTTGTTCTAGAATTCTGGCAAATGTTATTCAACATGAAGGTGAAAGGATGGACCCACAAAGTGACTCTTGCCGTACTGATTAGACTCCAGCAAACTCTGCTCCATTTCTATGTGGTCACAGGTGAAACAATCCTCTCTCCTCCAGCACCTCTTCAGAAAGAGCATCTTCACACCATTCCCAAATAATACTCCTATGATTGTTTTCAGTATGTTTTCATAACAAACAGCTTCAAAGGAACAGTAGCCCAGCCTGTTTCTCTAACGTGTGTACCAACACCATGTCAGGGATGGATATAAGGACATTTTTTCTTTCACTATATTATCATGCAGATAAGTTGTAAGGAGTTCAAATGTTCAGTAGAAATGAAATATAGGGTCACTAACGTTCTGTTTCAAGAACTCCCCCAACACGCCCAGCACATGAGCTATGGGGAAGTCATCCAGCCCTGCCAACGACACAAAGTGTAAGGTGGCAGTCAAAGCAAACCCATGGTTGGAAGCAAACAGAAATAAAGCAACCAGAAGTTGAAGCCTCTCTTTGTGAGATTCTTTTGGAACTTAATGCTTCTGAGATATTCTGCTTCCTTTTTATTCACAGAGAAACTTCTGTCTACAGCTGATTGAGACCCAGTCAAAGGAACGAAGAATTTCCTGTAATAATTGCTTTTCCCAAAGTAAAAGCATTGGCCAGAAACGGAAAACATGAACCACAGCCATCTAGGACGTCGAGGCATGAACACGTGAAAACCACAATAAAAGAGAACTACATCACAGGGATGCAGGAAACTAGAGACGGATAAACGAGCTTTCATACTGCCACTGTGTGCCATTCCAGCTCTAAAGAATTGTCCCACAAACCACATCACTGCCTCCAAAGACTGCAAAATGAGGATTGTTGTGTAAACAGCACAGACCTTTGCACCAGCTCTGAAATCAAACCGTACTCATCTCAGCACCCCTCCAACTACCTTTTTCCTAGGTTTGACACCAGTCTCTCACTCTCCTTTCTCAACATTCACAGACTTCACTGCCACCATCAACTGTAACAGCACGTGGCACTAACTTAATAATGAACAGCCACATTTCACTCAGTGACAATTTACAGAAACCTAAGTATATAAAATCCTACTTACAGCCTGACAGCTTTAAAAACTCAAGTCAGGTATGGAAACTGATCTCCCATTGGTCATTCATCAGTGACATACCAGTCCTCAATAGGTTACCAACTACACTGAGATCAGTCATTACGAACTGAAAAGAAACAACGAAAAAAGAGTGAATGTACCGAAGTGATGAACAGCATTGTCACTGCAGAGACATCACTCTTGCATCTGCCCAAACATTATGAAACTAAACATTGAAGTGACAAAACCCTACTATTGCAGATGCCATAGAATGTGTTAGCACAGATACACCCAGATCTATTTGTATGAGGTCATCAGAACATTGACAAAAGGCCAAGAAACAGCAAAACACATCCCCTGCATTCCTCACAAGCCATTCACATGCAGAATCCCAAACCAATTGGCAAAAACTACCAGCTATAACGATGGTGTTTCATCGTGAAAACACACTAACTGACAGAGCCAAAGGAAGATTTGTACAGTCAATTCAGCACACACACTGATGATCAAACACACTGCTAGAAATGAAAAGTGTATATTGCCGCTGAATTCCAACTAAAAATTAAGGCGTTCCTCAGGCAGAGACAAAAACAACCTCTGGCGGTACTGGGGATGGAACGACAAAAAGTCTGTGCATTTTGGGAAACTCAAGAGTAAAAAAGAGTTCACTTCAGGGATTGGAGGAGACTTGTACTGCCAACAGCCACTCAAACAAAGGAAACATGGGGCAAGGAGGAGAAAAGCCATACGGCAGAGAGGCAACACGACAAGAAAGAAGTAAGTGAGGAGGGAAAGACTGAGTGTGGAGGCGGCGCGGTGGCAGCACTCACCGTGAGGGCGTCGGG
>NW_024963919.1:0-250 GCF_019238085.1 Lagopus leucura
CTGCTGCCAGCCGCTGCCAGGGTTGCAAGCCCCCTACCAGCCGCTGCCAGCCGCAGCCAGCCGCTGCCAGGGCCTCAAGCCCTCCACCAGCCGTTGCCAGCCGCTGCCAGGGCCGCAAGCACCCCACCAGCCGCTGCCAACCGCTGCCAGTCGCTGCCATGGCGGCAAACCCCCACCCGCCGCTGCCCGCCGCTGCCAGGTCCGCAAGCCCCCCAACAGTGGCTGTCAGCCGCTGCCAGCCGCTGCCAGA
>NW_024963919.1:350-1102 GCF_019238085.1 Lagopus leucura
GCCCCACACCAGCCGCTGCCAGCCGCTGCCAGGGCGGCAAGCCCCCAACCAGCTGCTGCCAGCCGCTGCCAGGGACGCAAGCCCCCCACCAGCCGCTGTCAGCCGCTGCAAACCGCTGCCAGGGTTGCCAGCCCCCCACCAGTAGCTGCCAACCGCTGCCAGCGGCTGCCAGGCTGCAAGCCCCCCACCAGCCGCTGCCAGTTATTGACAGCCGCTGCAAGGGCGGCAAGCCCCAAAAAAAGCATCTGCCAGTTGCTGACAGCCGCTGCCCGGGCGGCAGGCCCCCCACCAGCTGCTGCCAGCCGCTGCCAGGGTTGCAAGCCCCCTACCAGCCCCTGCCAGCCGCAGCCAGCCGCTGCCAGGGCCTCAAGCCCTCCACCAGCCGCTGCCAGCCGCTGCCAGGGCCGCAAGCACCCCACCAGCCGCTGCCCACCGCTGCCAGTCGCTGCCATGGCGGCAAACCCCCACCCGCCGCTGCCCGCCGCTGCCAGCCGCAGCCAGGGCAGCAAGCCCCTCACCAGCCGCTGCCAGCCGCAGCCAGGTCCGCAAGCCCCCCAACAGTGGCTGTCAGCCGCTGCCAGCCGCTGCCAGAGACGCAAGCCCCCCACCAGCCGCTGCCAGCCGCTGCAAAGCGCTGCCAGGGTTGCCAGACCCCCACCAGCAGCTGCCATCCGCTGCCAGCCGCTGCCAGGGCCGCAAGCCCCACACCAGCTGCTGCCAGTCGCTACCAGCGGCTGCCAGGGCCGCAATCC
>NW_024963919.1:1202-1520 GCF_019238085.1 Lagopus leucura
CTCTGCCAGCCGCTGCCAGCCTGTGTTAGGGCGGCAAGCCCCCCACCTTCCGCTGCCAGTTGCTGACAGCTGCTGCCAGGGCCACAAGCCACCCACCAGCCGCTGCCAGTTGCTGACAGCCGCTGCCAGGGCGGCAAGCCCCAAACCAGCCGCTACTAGCCGCTACAAACCGCTGCCAGGGTTGCCAGACCCCCACCAGCAGCTGCCATCCGCTGCCAGCCGCTGCCAGGGCCGCAAGCCCCCCACAAGCTGCTGCCAGTCGCTACCAGCAGCTGCCAGGGCGGCAAGCCCCCCACAAGCCCCTGCCAGCCGCTGCCA
>NW_024963920.1:0-1321 GCF_019238085.1 Lagopus leucura
TGTGGTGTCCCCTACTCAACCCTTTATTTCCATTTTCTTTTTTTTCCTTCTCTTCATCTCCGATGGGCTATGAGGCTCCTCAGAACCGTTCTGTTCCCTTCCAAAAAGGCAGGAACAAGCCTTGCATGAGCTCGGATTTGGGTCTGTGTGAATCCTGCACTGTGGAGCCTTTGCTCAGTGTGACTTCATTTTCCTCTATAAACATTTGTCATAGTTCTATGTTTTTTTGTTTTTGGGTTTCAGTATTCCACATCAAAACACCATGTAGTGTACAGGGTATTAAAGCGTTAATGCCCCAATTCCAGGTTCCTATCCCTGTACATTACAGCAGTCACGGGATCTGGCCCTTCCGGGTGGGGGGGGCACTCTCTTGATGCCTTGCAGTGGGTGCTGGAGGTGCTTTCCTAGTCGTTCCAAGCTTTTCAGGTTTGACTCGGTCCCGGGAACTCTCTCTCTCATCTTGTCTGATTTATTAATCTCAATTTCAATTATATTATATATATTGTGTTATCTTGTATTCCGATATTATAGTAAAATAAGTTTTCCTCCATAGATTGTTGCCTCTGTTCTTTTCCTCCCTTCCTTCCTTCCCATTTTTTGTGGGACTGGGCTGGGGGAGGGGGGGAGGGCAGAGGCCTGTTGCCCCTGTCACGGACATAGATTGATCTGGTCAACTCCGTGACAACATTTATTTAAGTTTTCTGCATCTCATTTGAGCTTTTGACTTTTCTTTCTGCCTTTTATGGTCTTCAGGACTGCCCACGTAGAATAGCTTTCTTCTTGGTGCTTATTATATGAGTGCATATGGAGACCCTTCTCCATTCCCAGAAGAACAGGAGGCTGTGAAGCCATTCAGTGCCTCTTCTCCTGGGCTCTGTTCTTTTCAGCTGAAGGAGAGAAATGCCTGTCTAAGACCAAACAAGTGGTTGTTGGCCTTTGACTTGTAGAGTATCTGAACACAACTGCCCTCTCAGGTAGAGGGCAGAGAGAGAACACAGCCTCTGCAGTCCACACAGGAAAAGCTGTGACTCTGTGGAAGGCGACTGGGAAAAAGCAACCCTACGGGTTCTTGGGAACAGTGCTCCTCCTGCTCTCATATGTACTGCACTGGGGAAGGACAAGAGAGTAGGAGATGGGATAGAACTGTGTGGATGTCCCTCTGATGTGAAACATAGCTTATGTTAACAGTTTTGCCGTCCAGCCCACCTCAAACGCAACTCTGTGTACCCAAAATTGCGGCAGTGGCTGCCATGGATGCCGTGCTCGTTTCTGTGGAGAGCTCAGGGCGGCGCACCCCGGTCAGGATGGAGTTTGGCGGCCA
>NW_024963921.1:0-374 GCF_019238085.1 Lagopus leucura
CCCCAAAACCACCACCACCACCAACCCAAAAACCATCACCACCAACACCACCAACCCAAAACCCACACCACCAACCCAAAAACCATCACCACCACCAACCCAAAACCATCACCACCACCACCAACAACCCAAAACCCCCACCACCACGACCACCAACCCAAAAAACACCACCACCAATAATCCAAAAACCACCAACAACAACAACCCAAAAACCACCAATCCAACAACAACCCAAAAACCACTACCATCCACCAACCCAAAACCCACCACCATCAACAACAACCCAAAACCCATCACCACCAACCCAAAACCCACCACCAACTACAACCCAAAACCCACCAACACCACCAACCCAAAACCCACCACCACCAACA
>NW_024963921.1:474-1092 GCF_019238085.1 Lagopus leucura
AACCATCACCACCACCAACAACAACCCAAAACCCACCACCACCACCACCAACCCAAAAACCACCACCATCAACAACAACCCCAAAACCACCACCACCATCAACAAGAACAGCCCAAAACCCACCACCACCACCAACCCAAAAACCACCACTACCAACACCACCAACCCAAAACCATCACCACCAACCCAAAAACCATCACCACCACCAACAACAACCCAAAACCCACCACCACCACCACCAACCCAAAAACCACCACCATCAACAACAACCCCAAAACCACCACCACCATCAACAAGAACAACCCAAAACCCACCACCACCACCAACCCAAAAACCACCACTACCAACAACAACCCAAAACCACCAACAACAACCCAAAACCCACCACCAACAACCCAAAACCCACCACCACCAACACCACCAACCCAAAAACCATCACCACCACTACCACCAACAACCCAAAACCCACCACCAACAACCCAAAACCCACCACCACCAACAACAACCCAAAAACCAGCACCGCCATCAACAAGAACAACCCAAAACCCACCACCAACAACCCAAAAACCATCACCACCACCAACACCACCAACCCAAAACCCACCACCAACAACCCAA
>NW_024963922.1:0-4919 GCF_019238085.1 Lagopus leucura
GTGCTGGACAGCTGAGCCTTCCATGGATCACCAAGAAACCAAGCATATCAGTACTCAGCTCTGATGCCCCATTCTGCCAATTCCGAAGTCTTCCCTACAAGCTAGATGTAACTTTTACATATTTCAATGTCCAGTTTAGTCTAATTCATTATTGCAATAGAGGGCAGAGAGACTCATAATGAAACATGCTATCCCACTAATGTTGGCAAAACCAAAATTCCATGTTGAAGTTCCACTCCAAGTCATGCTGGAAGAAATGAGTGTCTGACTTGGGTCCATGACAGAAACTCTCTCCTACCTTCTGCAACTCAAATCTGCTGAGCAGGCACAGAGAAAAGTCATCCATGCTGCTGATCTACATTGCCTCCACAGGTGAAGGTTTTGGAGTAAATCTTCACCTGGAGGTCCTGCTACTGTCTGAAGCTTTTCAGAATAAAGTAATTGCCAGTGGGACAGTCTTACTTGTTCTTATTTGTTACTAGGACTAGAAGGACCGGCCTCAAGTTGTGCCAGGGAAGATTCAGATTAGACGTTAGGAAATACTGCTTCCCCAAGAGAGTGGACAGGCTGCCCGGGGAGGTGGTGGAGTCACTGAAACTGGAGGCATTCAAGAAAGGTTCAGATGTTGTATTGAGGGATGTAGGTTAATGGGAATATTGGTGATAATGGAACGGTTGAATTGGATGATCCTTGAGCTCTCCTCCAACCTTGGGAAATCTTATGATTTTACAGAATGGAGAAACTGCTTTGTGCTAGGAGATACAAACACAGAACCCAGGAAATGAAGATCCCTGCCCCAGCTAATTTGCTACTTAGGAGATGAAAGATGGAGACTCAGCAGTAGAGTGGCTTCATCTGCTCACACACAGATGTCTCCAGTAGAGCTAAACTTGCCTGGGTCCCCCTCTGGCCAGTGGAGTGTTTGCCTTCTCAGAAGGGATGCATGACAGCCCCATACTGCTCTGCTGCTCTCTCTCCACTGACAACATGCTTTCATCTTGCCTTAAAGTCAAATATTCACTGATAGATTCTTACAGGGAGCAGGAAGAAGCGATTCCCCCAAAAGCAGCCCTTATGACTCAGCAATATTGCCCTCATCCTGCATGGCACTCACAGTAGAACACATCAGAAAAGGCAGGGGCGGGATGTATCTTTGGTGTAGGAGTGACTCACAAAGATATACAACAAATCAAAATCTGAATGTGAAGAGGAAAAGGAGTCCTCTGAACAGTGACATGGCACCCAGATTCTGAGCACATCACAGGAAGCTGTGAGCTCATGTGGAAAAAACACCATTGGTGAGCCACAGGAACACTTCTGCACTTGGGAGACAAATTGGGTTCCTGTTTGGTATCTGGGTTCCTGGTTGGTATCTGGGATTGACCCACAGTGAAATAACGCTGTCAGTAGGGCAGAGGAGGGAAGTAAGAAGTCCCTACCAAGAAAGGCAAGCTCTCTTCCTGGCTTACCCTGTTCTCCCCTTATAGATCCCCCTCCTAACACATCTCTGAACACGCAATGCTGTGGGTGGGCTACCGCGCTCCATGGCAGGGTGAGAATCCAGTCCCAAGATACATTAAACCTGACGCTTTCATCAGCAGGCCCACATCCTGTGCAACCACACTGAACTACTAAAAAGAGAAATGTTACTACTTGGTCACAGTGCTGGTGAAAGGCAGAAGCAGCTCAATGCAGCACCTCACAAAACATGGTATGGCTTCAGCCATCCGCAAGGCATGCCCACAGCTTCAGCTCCTGCCCCACGTTCCTCCATCAGGCGGTAAGACCGGGCTCTCCCAAAGCTCCTGATCTCATTGCAAAGGCAGCGTGGATTCTGCTTAGCTTGAGGAGAATAAACTGACACCAGGAGGAGCCCACACAAGCAGCGTAGCTCAGATGTCTCAATGGCACATGGACTGTTCACATTTCCTTGATGGGATTTCAAGCCATACATGCTCACAGTGGAATTTGATGGATCCAACAGATTCTCTGATTACTTTGTTAAGCTCTGCTCCAGCTCATGCAGACGTCACAAGGCTCACAGCCTCGTACCACCACAAGCCTCTCAGAGCTCAGCAGGCTTCACTCCGGCTTTCCTCACTCACCAAAGTGCTGCGAGGCCCACAGGAATGAGACCTCACTGAGAACTGCAGGCACAGCCATCCAACCAGATCCAACCAGGTGCGTTAGTTACACAAAAACAAGGCCACATAGCTGACCAGTTTTATCATTCTTTTTGCTTCTATTTTTAACATTCTAATAAAAGCATTAAAAATCAAACTGATTTCTTATTTATACGTTAAGGATTTATCACAGAATCACAGAATGGCCAGGGTTTGAAGGGACCTCAAGGATCATGAATCTCCAACCCCCTGCCACATGCAAGGCCAACAACCTCTGCATTTAATACCAGAATAAGCTACCCAGGGCCATGTCCACTCTGGCCTTGAACACCTCCAGGGATGGGGCATCCACAACTTCTCTGGGCAGCTGTTCCAGTACCTCACCAGTCTCCCTGTGAAGAACTTCCCCCTGATATCCAACCTAAATCTCCCCTCCCTCAACTTCAAACCATTTCCCCTTGTCCTGCAGTTATCAACCCTTTCAAAGAGTTGGCTCCACTCCTATTTGTAGGCTCCCTTTAGGTACTGAAAGGCTGCAATCAGGTCACCCCACAGCCTTCTTTTCTCCAGGCTGAACAAGCCCAGCTCCCTCAGCCTGTCTCCATAGGGGAGGTGCTCCAGTCCCCTGATCATCTTCGTTGCTCTCCTCTGGACCCTCTCCAACAGCTCCCTGTCTTTGTTGTACTGGGGGCTCCAGACCTGGACACAGTACTCCAGATGGGGCCTCGCAAGAGCAGAGTAGAGGGGGACAATCACCTCCTGTCCCTGCTGGCCACCCCAATAAATATAGTCTATTGAGAAAACACTGCTCTGAAAGTAACACCATCTGTTTTATTCAGCTGGTCCATACGTTCAGAGGCAGATGTTGGTGGTATGGCAGTAGAAGCAGAACCTTCCCACCAGTTTTGCATCACGTTTTGTTGCCACGTGACAGACAGCAGCAGAGGGGCAGTCTGACAAAACAGCGTCCAACCCAGAAACGAGCACTGAAGTCATCTGTGCAGAATAAATGGCACCCACTGACATTCATTGATGTTTGTTGCATGTTTCTGGAGACCAAACAGTGGCTGTGAGCACAGTGAGGCTCTGGGAGGAGCATTTCAGCAGCAGCAACAGAAACAGCGGTCACCAGTGCTGGTGCCTAACACTGCTCCTCATCACTCAATGCAGCCCAGGCGTGACGAATTGTTGCACACCCATGGAGTCACAGAAAAACTTCTCATAAGTGAAAAGGAAGAAAAAATAACAAACAAACAGGATAACCAGGAACTACCCAAAGAAGAAGCAAATAATGCCAGGATAGTGAAACAGTCCCTAATTCATGTGCAAAGCTGCAGGAAGTCCAAACCACTACCAACGTGTGAGTGGTCAACTAGAGACAGCAGCAAGGGCCCCAAATGTAGAAGCACACAAGGGTTATTTGGCAGGACGGAAGTGCTTGTGGTTGGAGAAGAAAGTCACAAGACGTAAAAACATAAAAGTAAAAAATAATCTGCATGGCACTGGGGCATAAGGCTTTCTTGATGGCTATCACAGCAGAGACCTCCTGCCTGCAGCTTCTGCACAGAAATTACACGGAACAATTACAGAGAACAACTAACATGCAGAACTCAGCTACATGTTCACAACGCATGGACTCTGAGATGAAAAATGCAAATGAGATGAAAAATGGATCAAAGTCTAAATGGAATAGAAAAATAAAAATAGAAAAAATAAAATAAAATCTCTGACCCAAAATACAACTTGCAGTCCATGTCCATCCAAGGGGACTTGACCAGGTTTCCTGTAGCTCTGCTCATGATGCAAGCAACCAAAAAATCTAGGAGACTGCAGTAGGTGGTGACAGAACAGACTTCAAGAAGGACCACTGAAAGCCTGAATCTCAGCTGGAGACATTGCAGCAAAACCCCGGAGGCACCGTTAAAAACATTGCTATAACGATGAAGGAGACCAAGTGCTGGATCACAACTGAAGTGCTGCAGAGATCCTTCCTCACTCTGTTTCACCACAGAGGCTGAACACAGAATCTGCACAGAAGGGTGCAGGCATTTGGCTGAACCTTCTCTGCCTACACCTCAATCACTCCCAAAACTCAGCTCTCATAACCCAGCCTCCCTCTCACTTCTGAAGTATTCCTCATTAAGCACATCTAATTCTTAACACTCGCAGTGGGTTCTTTACATTCATTCACAGTTCTCACAGGGGCAGAGGGACTGAACAGGACTGAATGCTACAGCCAACACCAAGAATGTTTAAAGAAAACAGCTCCCATCTGTATTCAAATATATTTGTCTTTTGGTGTAGGGATCCCTGGTGGGAAATCTCTCCCAGCTTTTCCAACTGAATTCCCCTCTGCAGGGAACAAGATCATTCATCTCAAACTCACGACCTCCTGAGCCCATTCCAAAACATGTCACAATCTCCCATCCCTCCAGGATTTTGTATACGCTCTCCACAGCTATACATTATTGATTAATTGCTTAATGTAAATAAATAAAAAACAATTTCACCACAGCCTTTACTAGTAATATACTGTGATGCCTCTGTTATAAAGGCCAGGAAGAATCTCCAAACCTGAGAGCTCATCTCTCTTTTCCAACCCTCTCAGATTCACTATGAGGGTTGCTGATGGTCGCTGCTTGGCAGGAGAGCACTCAGCACAACTTTGTGTAGGTGGAGCTCAAATATCACAGTTGACCCTTGGCTGACCTCAGTTACCCCACCCTTGAAGGCTCCACAGCAGCTTTCCTTACTCACCCAAATGCTTTCAGGTCCAATGAAATGAGCCCAGCCATA
>NW_024963923.1:0-1453 GCF_019238085.1 Lagopus leucura
TGGCTTCTGCAGAGCCCATGGGAAAAAACCTACCAAACCTACCTGCCAGCAGGCCATGTAGGCTCGCTGGGGACGGTGTGTGAGGCACGCAGCTCCAGAGCAGCAGCAGCAGCACGGCCTAGGGCAGGTTCTGCAGGACTGCTTCTGCCCTCCTGAAATGGCGGCCCCAGCAACTGCGCTCCCCTCTGGGAGGGCCTTCTGTGGAGCGCTGGAACAGAGCCCCCCAGACCTGTAAAGTCAACTTAAAAATGGACTGATCTGAGTCTGGGGCCGCAAATGCAAAGGACTTGTTCTTAAAATGTATTTCCTTTTGTATTTTCATTTTTGTGAGGAGCTCTCCTTATAAACATGTTACTGATGAATATTGAAAGTATTCCTGGGCACAAGTACCTTCTTGCAGCGGCAGTGCATCAGAGGCTCGGCTGGTGGTTACTCTTCAAAGAGTTAGAAGGCGTTAAGCATAGATTTAAATATAAATGTATTTAGGAAAATCCAATACTCACATGATCTAAATCTTACAGTTATTTTAATTAAAGTAGAAAAGTTTAAAAAAAAAAACAAACAAAGCAACACAACAACTGAGCAACTGGAATCTTGCTGATAAATGCAAGGAAGGTGCTGAAGCAGCCGCTGTCCCATCGCAGCTCAGGAGGAGCACGGCGATGTGAGGGGCCAGAAAAAAACGTTGCAAAACAGCCTCGGCATCAAGCAGCGTTGGCCAAACGCGTTTTGCAAAGCAGGTTTTTTTTTTTGTTTTGTTTTGTTTTTGGGGGGGGGATTCGTGCCCAGCCAGCAACACGTTACCAGCGGTCCTTCAGCAAAACGAGATGGAGTTTGTTCCCTCATTTAACCGCAGCCCTTCCGCAGGGATCCAGTTTTTCACACGTTTCGGAGCGGTAGCTGTAAACAAACAAAGGACAGAGAAGGGAAGCCCGACCCGCTCGGCTCGGGGCGCTCCCAGCTCTCCCCGCTCGGGCGGGCACCCGAGGGCCGCCCCGCCGGGACCTGCCGGCCTTGGCAGCCGCTGTGAGCGTGTGGAGGCGGCGACGGGATTCCAAGGAAACGGGAGGGGGCCAAAACAACTCCCCCAACCCCGGCCAAAATAATAATAAAAAAATAATAAAAAAACAACCCTAAAAAAAGTAAAGAAAGACAGAAGAAAGCGCCTGCCGGTCTCTAGCCCGCCGGCAGTGCCCCCTCACACGGCGGTCAGAGCAGAGCCACGGCCCCAGCTCCCACAGCTCCCATCGCCCCCCGCCCCGGGTCCCCGAGGTGCGGCTCACGGCCTCGGTCCCACCGCCGCCTCACCCCGGCCCCGCCGATCCCGCCCGGCCGCCCTCCGCCTTCCCCCGCTGCCCGCCGGGCCGGGAGGAGGGCGGGGGAGGGTTTTCCCACAATGCTTTGTGGGGACGTTGACAAGTGGATCCAAGATGGCGTAGAAAGTAATGACAGG
>NW_024963924.1:0-29112 GCF_019238085.1 Lagopus leucura
GGAGGGGAGGGGAGGGAAGGCTTCATGAGACCCCATCTGAGCTCAGCTCAAGAGCTTACATGAATTACTGAGCCTCAGAAGGTCCCATCTGGTTTGTACAAACATACTTGTCCTGGCTGATTCACTCCTTCCTTTTTCAAATGTAGTTTTTGACACTGCAAAACCATGCTTGCTTTACCACTAGAAGCAGTTCAGACCTGCGTTGTGCTCTCACTTTATTTAATATACTATTTGATGTCCTATTTCCCAAAACATATGCTCACACAAAAAACATTTAGGAGCTTTCATTATTCTCGTGTGTCTCCATAGAGCTGGATAAATGGAGCAGGACAGGTCTATGAGAAGGACGTGAAGGCGTTCAGGAATGGAGAAACACTTATCAGACACAACTGCATCTGAAGAGGAGCTACTAAAGTGGGCAACCCCAGAGGAAGGTTCCCCCAAACCAACCTGCAGACATAAGATTATCAGTGGAAAGAAGATTATACATTCATTAAAAAACTAAGATTATGCAGCTGCTAACAACACAGCAGGAGGTATGAGGAGTAAGGATGCAAGTTGACAACAATGGGTGAGCTAGTCTAAGCGCCCTTACAGAGAGCAATGACTGGCCTTGTTTCTCCTCAAGCTGTTTCTACTGCTAGTTTTGCATGAGCTGGAGTGCTTGTCTGACCCCTCAGAAGGACAAATAAGCAGAGTGTGGATAGTTTTTCATCAGACTGCTGAAAAACTTTCTGTACTTTTCAGCACCAGTGAGCTGTTAGATGAAACAGGGAATTCCTGAAACAATATGCTATTATCCACCCAGTTAAATCTAGGCACTAGTATTCTATCAAGGTGAAAAGCATGTATCAGCCACATAGTAGAAAAAATTTTGACGCTTTTCCTCTAAAAGGCATTCAGACTCACCAAAATTTCCACTCTGCTCCAGAAAACCAGAACCCTGGCAGTTTTTCAGCAAGGAGCCAAAAGCAGAAGTGAAGCATAAGCAGAGCGGAACAAAATTATAGAAAGTATTGCTTCAGCATCCCCCTTAGTTGCTGTCTTGTCATCAAGACTGATGGCCATCAGATGGGTTTTGTGTAGCCAGCAGCAAAGATCTAAATTGCACAGATCAATACATTAGTTGCCTTGCTTTGGATGGCAGATCTGTTATTCCTTTTATCATATTCCTACACACTGACTCTAATTCCCACTCAGTGTTTTCAGACCAGTGGCTGGTGTACACACAGCCTCTAGGGCTCCCAGTGTCCGATCAAAAAGTACTGTGGCCACATTGTTCATTGCATGGGAGCTCATTGTAAGGGAATTGGACTAGATGATCTTTACAGGTCCTTTTCAACTCAAATGATTCTATAATTATATGATTCTGTAATAAAAACACTGATTCTGTTAAACTCAATGGTTCAATGATGTTAAAACTGGCAGATTAACTTCAAGTCAGCAGGCTTTGTAGCCAATGAGATATCATCTGTCCACACCTTTCTGTTTCTGTTAGAACATGAACATGCATTTCTCATCTTTGCATACTGCATAAAAGCAACAACATCTATAACACCAGCTCAGCCTTCTCTGAGCAATTCATCAATGCTGAGACTAGGGATTCAAGCATGGAGCAGGTTAATGCTGTGATCAGTAAGGGGGTTGATTCAATAATGCAGTGATTGCTCTTGATAAAATTATGCCATAACATAATTTTAGCCTAGAAAGCCAATTACATACGTGAATTTTTCTGCAAGGGCTCAGGGCTAGGGCTGGCACAGGGTGGCTTCGACTCGCTGCACATGCCGAGCTTGATCGAACTTTGTCCTCACTGAATTTCAGATTAAGGGCTGACATCCCACTCACGACTGAATTCACCTGCGGGTATATCTATCATATCATCAGCTGTGCTGAGAGGATATTAGGTATGCTGCTCCTGAGTTAAAAGTTGATTACTTACAGGGCTCAGAATCATTTTTCAGCCTGAGGCCATGCTCCTTTCATACATCTAAATGGGTGTTTAAGTCTTATTTCCAGATATCATACCAAAAAAGGTGTGGGGGTATTTATCTTCAGCTAAAAAGCGTGTGGGAGCTCCTAGTCTGCTTCTCAATAAAGAGCCAAATTCTTACATTCCAATCAGAAATGTGTTTTCTTCTCACCTAACGACAAAAAATTAATTATAGATTGAAAGTGAATATTTTCCTTTTCCTTGCAATAAAATTTAAATACTTGGGTTTTTCATGGTTCTCATTGCGAGATAGGATTCTTCATGGTAGTACCTATGACATGCTCAAATATCACCCTTCTGCTTCCATCACTGTTCTCCCTCTTCTGGGGGCCAGGCACCAGATTTGGCTCATGGTTAAGCCATCAAAAATACTGTTAGCTCCATCTGGAACTTGGGATGTGGAAAGGGAAGAAAAACCAACGCTTAGTCCTTCAGCTGCATGAAATACAAGCTCAGCAGGAGCTCAGACAAATGTCTGAAACACGGTGCCTTGTGTAGTGCATAAGGGTGCTGATGCTAAACAACAGCAAGGAGCGAGTAGGGATCAAAGAGCATAATTTAAGCCTACTGGTTTGTTGAGTTGAATTTCCTGGCTGGATAATAGCCATCTTTCCTTACCCTCGTCAGTGGTCTCTCATTGTCAAAAGGTCCTTGTATTCATCTGCCTCAAGTAGCCATATATTATTCTTCTATTTTTCACTATACTTAATTTTTTCTCTCCATTAAAACTGGGCAACATGATCTGTCTCTGTTTATCCAATTTTTGTTTCTAACTGATTTTATACTTGGCTTTTAAAATAATTTCAATTAAAAGCACATTTTGATTTTCCCAATTTTTTCTCTGCTTAACATAGACAATTAAACCTCTAAAAAACCCACAGAATTCCTAAAAATTATTAAGAAACAATATTGAGACACACTATCTTCACAGTATCATCCAGATGCTAGAAGTTTTAAAAACCCATTAATATTACCTGAAAGTTTGATTGCTTCATTCATTTCATTGCTTCAGCAGCCTAAAATTGAAATTTCCAATAATATCTCCTAAATGTGAGTTAACTCTGGTCAAGAGCTATTTTTGCACTATTTGTAATTTGATTTGTTCTTTTTCCTTTGCTCATAATTACATCAGAAAATCATGAGTACTGTCCATGTAAACAATTTGGTTTAGCAATTGCAATGATGCTGAAAAACTAATCCTAAAACCACAAGAAAAACAGCATCTGTATGTCAGGAAGATATCTCACTATTCTGTATCCGTGATGGTTTTCTTATCTGTAATTACTGACAGCTCTACAAAGCACTTAAGAATTTTCTAATGAAAGCACATCTTAGGTCTTAAATATTGTTGTATTACTCCGCTTCACTGAAATCAATCCTTCAAGTGACCCAGTTGCAAATTTTTGTGTGGAGTTAAAATTCAGAGCCCCACGCTAGGTTGTTCCTGGAGCTTTCCTCTACAGGATCCAAATTCATGGTCATTTTTATTCTAGAATTAGATAAACCTGGGTAGGGCCACCAAATTACAGTATGTTTTTGGATATGGTAAGTGGTCTGCTACAACCATGCTGATCTTGTGGAAAACCTAGCATTTGTCCGCCTTGAATAAAAAAGTCTTGACTCATTCTCAGATGTTGGGATTCATATGTGATAATGAGGTTTCAGTGCATGCAGCATTATGATGTCAATCCACTGGCAAAATTCAAGACAGTTCTCAGTCTAAAGTCTGACTTCAGCTCATACACAAACTTCAGTTAAAAATAAATGATGGTTCTGTTAGAGTTCTGTCACAGATATGGGTTGAATGTTGGGTGGTCATTTGTGTATCCAGGAGTTGTCTGGTCCCTTCCAGCTCAGATATTCTAGAATTCCATGATGATGGTCTGAAGGAATGGAAAGCCTTATGAGGTATTATTAGTGACAAGAATTTGGCCTGGATGCAGCACATCAGGTGTGACTATCTCATGTTTTGGTGACTCAATCATGCAGGGGAATAGGAACATATATTGTCTTACTTATGGTTGTTTATAGATGGAAAGGTTGATTTTCCAAATACTATCTGAATCACTGACAGTTAATTAAAGGAAGCCTCTGCTTATTGGTAGGTCAAGAAGGGCGGCATATGCTTCTCATCAGTCACATTTCTCATTCATAGTTTCTCATTCATATAGTTTCACAGAAGATTCTTCTGCTAACCAGCTGCTTCAGAAATGTGTCATATGACAAACGTCAAGACTTGTATTCTTTTTTTCTTTAACATTGAACATAAAATCTCTATTGAATATGAACAAAAGATATTGAATGCGTTTTTGTGTGTAGCTGTCTGCTTAAATATACATTTAAGTGCTATTCTGGATCGCTCTGAGGCTTTGCCTCAAGCCTTTCTTAATCCCCACAGCTTTTCATTGAACATTAGAAAATACATATCATTATGCTCCGAGATGGCTCTCTTCTCATGTGTAGTTGTGTAGCAGTTTTGCACTAGCCTCCGCAGGAGGAACCATAAATGAAGTAGATTGCAAAGGTTTCCCAAACAGCCAGGAAGAAAGAAAATAAAGTAAATCAAACAAGCGGCATTTCCATGATGAAATCCGTTTTACAAGCCTAGCATGGGAACAAGGAGAACCAGACAAACAGTAAGCATCAGCCTGTGTTTAGAACTATTTCTGAAAATACAAGTCTTTTACCCTTGCTCTTTCTGCTCCAAGAGCCCCCATCACAGGCACCGGCACTCAGAGATAATCTCCCTGAATATCTGAGGCGTAGAAACCAGCAGGATTAAAGCACCTCGTGCTCCTCAGCACGGTCATGTGATGACCTGCTGATCCCAGCAAAAGGCATCGTTTCCCAGCAGAGATCTCACTTAGTTTCCTAGGCATTGTTCCTGCCTTCCTGAGGTTCTCTGTAGCCATTATTCTTGTAGGGAAAAAATAAGAGATGAAAGCAACTGCAACAATGACAACAAAACTCCTGCAGTTTTAGTAGTAACAATGATAGCTAAAGAAAACTGCACAATTTAAGTGCAATTTGCCTACAAGTAAACCAACAGCTGTCCCTGCTTCAAGAGATAATTTCAAAGTAGGTATAACTTCTAATAGTTTTCATATAGCTCCGCTATTGCAGATCAGGCTTTCTTAGAAGAAGAAAAAGGAGTGAGTTGTCTGGAGTAATGCACTGAGCAAAGTACATAGATTCGGTGCTTCCTGATGGGAGGAAGACAGAAGCCAGGGTTTGGTTTCCAGATCCTGATAAAAATACTGTTGTCAAATCTGATACCAAATTGTGAATATTCCAAAAAAACTGAAGAGATTTGGGTGCAGATTTTGGCATGGAGTTACCTATTTAAATGCTAGACATAACAGGGGAATGAACATTATTTTTTCTTGACAATTTTTCACTTTGTAGAGTTACTTTGCCATATGCTGGTCTGGGAAAGTCAGCTTCAGCTGAAATATAAAAAAAGACCAAGCCAAATAATTTATTGTGCCCCCCTCCTATCTGCACACTAATAGTCATTTTCCCATTTTTTTGTTCACTGTCCTTACTTAACTGATCAAATTTTCTGGATCTTTTTTCAAGCAATAATTTACACAAAAGCATATTATCAAACAATGTTGCCTAATAGCCAACTGTTGCTCCCGTGTCCGGATTTTAATCTTACTTCTTCTCCAACTGCAACAAGAAAGCAATCATGTGCTAGGCAGAAGATTAAAATTTTGCAATAATTGCCTTCATTTTGAAACCTTTAGGGGGTGGGGAAAAAAGTCAGTTGGCTTTCATCCACAACATGTGATAGTCAGATTAATCACAGAAGTGTATTCTGCGTGTAAATGCATCCAGGGTAGGAATGGGGAAGGGCACTGCAGGGTGCGCAGTAGCAGAAGTCAGTGGTGAAGCATTCCAAGTTGGGTGGAGAAGTTTCTTTCACACTCAGGTCATTGGAACAGTCAGAGAGAACTCTCCATGCACTGAAGCATAACGCTGATGCTCTCCTGCTGCTCTGTGAGGATGTTTCTGTTTGCCATGGGCTCACTGCTGGTCATCCTTCAGCCGTCCACTGGGCAGTTCCCCAGAGTCTGTGCGAACACACAAAGCTTGCTGAGGAAAGAGTGCTGTCCTCCCTGGGCTGGAGATGGGTCCCCTTGCGGGGAGCGTTCCAACAGAGGAACCTGCCAGCGCATCCTTCTCTCTCAAGCTCCTCTGGGACCACAGTTTCCTTTCTCAGGAGTGGATGATAGAGAGGATTGGCCTTCTGTGTTTTACAACCGGACATGCAGATGCAGAGGCAATTTCATGGGGTTCGACTGTGGGGAGTGCAAGTTTGGCTTCTCGGGACAAAACTGCACTGAAAGGCGACTCAGAACGAGAAGAAACATATTCCAGCTCACCGTCAGTGAGAAGAACAAGTTCCTTGCCTACCTTAACCTAGCAAAGAATATCCCTAGCAAGGACTATGTCATTGCTACTGGCACATATGCTCAGATGAACAACGGCTCCAACCCCATGTTCAGAAATATCAACGTGTATGATCTCTTCGTCTGGATGCATTATTATGCCTCTCGAGACACACTTTTAGGTGGCTCCAATGTGTGGAGGGACATTGATTTTGCCCATGAAGCTCCTGGTTTTCTGCCTTGGCATCGTGCTTTTCTGCTGCTGTGGGAACGTGAGATACAGAAGATAACGGGTGATGAGAACTTCGCCATACCCTACTGGGACTGGCGAGATGCAGAGGACTGTGCAATCTGCACTGATGAATACATGGGTGGCCAACACCCCACCAACCCTAATTTACTCAGCCCAGCATCATTTTTCTCCTCATGGCAGGTAAGGACAGGCAAAGGGATGAAGGTAAGGGGAGGGTGAGAGGATAGGGCAGAACTAGGGAAAGGGAAAAGCTGATCAAGCTCAAACTATCCAACCTGACTTCAGGTACTTAAGAGAGGTGCAGAATCTGGAGAGAAAGTAAACTGCTTTCCAGATTTTATGTGGATCTTCATTTAGAGTATTCATTCATCTCTCTATCTCTGCTTTGACTGTAGAACATATTTCATTATGAATAAAAATCAGTCTAGAGGGATGAAAGTCATGCTTTTGTTTCCAGGCATGAGCTTTAACAGACTGAATAGGATTGTGTGTGCTGGAGCAGCCAGCTGAGTTAAAGAAATGTTTATGTATGCAAATAGCTAGCAAACAATCACTGCAAAATGGTTGGTGACTGAATGAAGTAAATGGTTCTAAGAAGATCTACTCCTCTCTGTGACTTTCTACATCAAGAGTTAAAACTAGCCAATTAGTCTTGTCTGCTTTCAACATAAATAAGCAAATAAATAAGTAAATAATCCTTAGAGCGTGGAAGAAACATCTGTGCTGTTCACCTCAGTAGTTCAAAAGAAAAATAAGAAGCGATCTTTGTTGCTCAAAGGAAGTAAGTTCGAGAGCTATGCCTTCCACTTACAAACACTGTGAGTTAGTTTGTAAGCCAAGATTACATATTTACCTAGGTGATACAGTCTAATATATTCAAACTATACTGTGCTGTTCTAACACTGAGAGCTTCTAGAGTTTATTTGGCTCTTGCTCATTATTATCACAGTGCCTAAAATACAGTAACAGAGGTCTATTGGCTTCTACAGACGTACTCCATAATGACAATAACAACAATCCCTTCTGGCACTGAAGTCTATGATTATGTTGGTGTAAATCGAGCTCTGTTCTATTTATTTCTGTACCAACAACCCAAATGAAGATTGAGCAGTGTTAGTGATTTAATGGGAAGTGAAAGAGATACAAGCCAGCAGCTCACTGATATTCTGGCCTTACAGAACAACGACTAACTGGGGCTAGCGGGCTGGTTTTGTGTATTTAATCTTGACTTGTGCCCTCTAAATAATGTGGTCTACGTCTAGTCCTGTAAACTCAAGCATTTCCATCTACTATAACAGACCTATTTGAGGATGTTCTCTGGCACAAATTTTGTATGCATTATATAAATACATATGTATCTAAACATACATACTATGTTAAATGTATGTGTATAATTATATTCAGTTGTCCCCCCTCATAGGTACTTTTCAGGGACCATTTCTAGGTGGCTGTTTGTATGAAGTTACACTCTTCAGGAAACTAAGATGTTGTGTTTTATTTTTAGCATAGCTATGGATTATTTCATGCTGTTTGGTCTGATTTTGGACTTGGAGCAAGGAAATGGACTCAATGATCCTTATAGGTCCCTTCCAATTTGAGATATTCTGCAATGCTGTAATTTGGTCTCGGTGCCCAGAAACATTCCTGGCCACATATATTTTATCCATAGAAATAAAATAAATAGAGTCAAAAAACATGTATTTTGATTTCATATGTAAAGATTACCCTTATTTCTAATAGTAGGAATCAAGATGAACTCTACTGACTAAATTGGACTGCATTATCAGAATGAAGTGGATCTGATCCCGGTCTGTGCACAACTAAATAGAGAGTTACAGGAAATGGTACAAGTGTTAACGTGGAATAAATGAAACTAGAATTGAGCTGGCTATATTTGTCAAGTGGAGCTTTTAGTGCAGTGTACTGGATGAGACAACCAAAGCCGTAGGAGGTAGGTTGTATAAAGGAATCAGCAAGCTGCTAGCAACATTTTCTAAAAGCCCTGGAGGGATCGGATAGTTAGATTTAGCTCCCTTTTTCAAAGATATTATTAACCATGTCCAAATTCTTAGAACTTCTCCATCCTAGAGATAAGAACCCAAACGCTTTGCCAGTCGCAGTGAATATATTTAAGGATTAGTCAGTTTATAACTTTTCATTTAAGGTTATTGTCGTAGAGATATCATGGAAACAAACACATTTTATGAAATCAGTGGCTTTAAAAACACATATATTTTATAACTTCAGTAGGCACAACAATGAATATTGTTCTATATTTAAAATGCATTCAGTGTCAGTATCTATGACTGCAATCACCTAAGTTCTTTGATGAAGCTTTCCAAGTCATTTCTGAAAGTGAATGTTTATCACTTATATTTTTCAGTCACTTCTGGAAATGTTATACTTTCCAAAATAGCTTCCAGTTTCCAAAATAGCACAATTTCAAATTCAAAGGGGGTTATTTAACTTTAACATCCACTACCAGCTGCCTTATCCAGGAAAGAATGACCGAGATTGAACAGTGACATTTTAAGTCAGTGAGCTTGGGGTGAAGATGCAAAACTAACTGACATTTCTTTATTGGCATTGAATCCAATTTTTAACACTTGCTGACGATGGAATAACTTAGTTGATACAGTTGCTTTAAATAGCAAAAAATAAGAGATTAGAATCTCACTCCAGAAGATTGAGAGGAAACAACACAGCCTTAACGTCAACCACAAAGCATAGATCTGCTGCAGAATATGTTGATTATCTAAGCTCTGTAGATAAAAAAAAGGATTTAAAAAAAAAAAAAAAAAAAAAAAAAAAGAGAGAAAGAGAGAGAGGGAGAAGAGGAAGATCCAGAAATGTGGAGGAATTTAGGTTTTTAATAAGCATACAGATTAAAAAGAGGGCAAGAGAAACCTCTTGAATAACGTGTCTGAAATGTAGTGTCCTTTTACAATATTAAGTCTGTTTCTAAAGCATAATGAAACAATGTCTGCTACAGGAGGAAATTCTTCTCAAGATACAGTTATGGAATTGTTTTAAAAAGGCAAAGTGTCTATTTGCAGAACAGCATCTATCTTTTCTTTTAATCCCTAAAGAAAAGAGAAAATACTTTATTCCATTGAGAAGTTGCCATGGCAACATGGATACCCATGAATACATGCTGAAATTCTTGCTTTCCCCTTACTTTTATTTGGCACACTGCTGTTACCACTTAGCTAAGTGAATTATCAGTCCACATTTTCCTGATGTTTACCACCTAAGTGAAACTTTTGATTCCTGCCTCTGCTTTAGCCAGAAAGTTTACCAGGGGTCTTTAGTGGTTTTGTCTGTTTTCTTCTTTCATACTTCAGAGTGGGTAGAAAGGATTTTCCTATGCTTTCAGATACTTGCTTTTGATGATTCAAATGTTGCGTTTAGATTTATTTAGGAGTGCATGGCACCTTTACCAAGTTTTATAATTCCACACCAATTTATCAGAGGGCAAGGTGGGAAATGCAGCTCTTCCATGACATTTTGAGAGTTTTACTGTTTATGTCTATAATTATTCAAGCTAATGAATTTGCTAAAGAAATAATTATGATGCCTTGCTTAAATAGAAGTGGGTGAAATTCCACTCTCCTCTTCACCAGAGACAATTTGGGCTGCCCAGAGAGGTTGTGGATGCCCTGTCCCTGGAGGTGTTCAAGGCCAGACTGGATGGGGCCCTGGGCAGCCTGGTTTAGCATTAAACGTGGAGGTTGGTGGCCCTGCATGTGGCAGGGGAGTTGGAGATTCGTGATCCTTGAGGTCCCTTCCAACCCTGGCCATTCTATGATTCTGTGGGGAAATTACTGAAGTCAATGGAGCTACAAATATAAATATAAATAAATAAATACCTAAATAAATTTTAAAAGCCTTCTGCAATTAAAAGCAGAATATTTCTGCTGGGATTTAGCATCAGAGTTCTGGGTTTTATCCTCCATGTGCTAGACAATCAATGAGGAAAATAATGCAGGAGAATATAAATGCTGTTTTAGATTTGTAGTTGTGTAACCAGGCTACACCACTGACTTCATCCTCCATCCCTTGAATTTTCTCTCTCCTAAAACAAAAGTTATTTGTGAGAAGTAATTGCATAGCGTGGAGGGCTGCCTACTCTCAGCTGTCGTGGTGCAAGCCTAGAGCCAACTTTTTGATGCAAGCAGTAAGAATTTCCCTTAGCACTTCTTTCTGTATCGTCCTGTAGAACTACAAATGGAAAGAAACTACAAATGGGAAATACACTCCGAAAATACCAAATGGATACAAGGCTCTTGAACTAATAATGGCAGTACTTTAGATCCATTACTTGGAAATATGACTTTATAAGAAATAATAATTTCTGTTATTCAGGCACTGTTACTTAATTCTAAGCACAGCTTATCACGGAACTGTACTGCTAGTTGAATAATCTGAGGGAATAATTCGAAGCACTGTTTTCTGTACACCTTTAAAAATGGAAATTGTAGAATGGCTTAGGTTGGAGAGGACCTTAAAGATCAGCACTTCCAATCCCATGCCACATGCTAACAGCCACTGGATCAAGCTGCCCTGAGCCTCATCCAATATAGCCTAGAATGCCTCCAAAGATGGGGCATGAACAACTCTCTGGGCAGCCTGTCCCAGCGCCTCACCATTCTCTGAGTAAAACATTTTTTCTTAACATCTAACTTAAATCCACCTTATTTTAATTTAAAGCCATTTTCTCTTGTCCTATCTCTTTTGGACTGTGTGAAAAGTCAGTTCCCCTCTTGCTAGCAAGCACCCTTCAAGTACTGGTAGGCCACAATGAGGTCTCCACAGAACCTTCTCCTCTCCAAGACAAACAGGCCCAACTCCATCAACCTTTCTTCATAGGAGAGCTGCTTTCGTGCTCTGATCATCCTCTGGACCTGCTCCAACACTTCCACATCCTTCCTGTACTGGGCACCCAAGACCAATACTCCAGCTGGGGCCTCACAAGGGCAGAGGAGAATGGGACAATCACCTCTCTCTGATGCAGCCCAGGATGCAGTTGGCCTTCTGGGCTGTAAGGGCACACTGCTGGCTCATGTCTAGCTTTTTGTCTATTGGGAGTCCCAAGTCCATCTCTGCAGAACTGCTCACAATGAGTTCTTCTCCTATCTGGGATTGCTGCAACCCAAGTGCAACACTCAGCACTTGGTCTTGTTAAACCGCATTAGATATCTGTGTGCCCACTTTTCAAGCATGTGCAGGTGATTTCCTGACTCATCATCCTGATGTCTTTTGCTGGAGGGTGGAGAGTTCTTGTGCTCTAAGAAAGGCATCCTTAGGGTGCCGCCAGCTATGTTATGTTTCTTTGTCCCCATGTAGAGTTTTCCAGATTTCATCCAACAACTCTTTATACAACCTGAAGTTCACTCTCCTGAAGTTCAGAGTCCTGATTCCATTCTTTGCCAAGCCTGAGTTCCTTGAGATCACAGGTTTGACCAGGACATGGTCACTGCAGCCTGGGCTACTTCCAAGCTTAATATCTTTAAAATTCTCCTCTATGTTGGTGAGCAATAGGTCCAGCAGTTCTTCACCTCTTGTCGGTCTGTCCAATACTTGAACTAGAAAGTTATCATTAATGGACTTCTGGGCATTCTGCTCCCTCATAGGGAGCAGAGAGGCAACAGGAAAGCAAGAGGGAGCAAGGGAAAGGGTCTGCTCCAGAGGGCTATGGGGATGGAACAGCAGGCACGGCCCCAGACGGCTGGAGTTCAAGGAGTATTTGGACAACACTCTCAGACACTGGGTTTGGGTTTGATTCCTTTGTGGAACCCGCAGTTGGACATGATAATTCTTGTGGGTTACTTCCCATTTGGGACGTTCTACAGTTCTGTGGAAAAACAAACAAACAAACAAACAAACAATACTCAAAGTTATAGAAATTAACAGCTACTGAATTTCACAAAAAAATGCATTTTCTTTCTTTTTATTTATTTGTAATTCACTAGAAAAAAATCCTGCCTATAGAAAGATGGGTCTGAGAATTTGTGGTGGATACATATACAGCAACACAGAGAGGGCACAACTTGGAGACAGAGAGATCAGGGAATCACAGTCTATCAAGCCAGAAAGACTTCATGAATATTGCAGCCCTAATTGATACCAGAGTTTTCTACTCCTCCCCAGCAACATTTTGAAGTGTTGAGTGCAATGTAAGTTATCCACCAGTTTTGGGCTGCCTCTGAGCAAATAGACAAAACTCATCAACTTCTTCTGGAGGCTGAGAAAATACCTTGCAGGGCCTGGGTTTGTTTTAGAGCTGTCACTTTACATTTGTCTCATCTATTTGTAGCCTTCAGTCTCATAGCTCTTCCAGTTAATGCTTATGCTGGAAGGGTCACAGAGATAATTAATGACCTTTCACTTGCATAAAGAATGCATATAAAGGTTTTTAGAGTTTCTTCACAAAGTTTTAGTTTACAAATTTTCTCTTTTCTTTGTCTGTTTTATCTTCTCATTTCTGCTAACATTCAGGAGTACATTAAGAATTAAGTATAAATATACACGATCTCTTAGAAACCATTTGGGCTGCTATAGACACAGCACCTGGTAAAGTGCTGCCTATAAAAGTAAGCTCCCAAAGTACAGTTTGTTCTATTGTAGATTTGGGGATTTCCGTGTATTTTTCCTCTTTGGTGAAGAAAATGCCTGAGCTTTGCCATTTAATTAAGATTAGATTATGTCTTACAATTATGCCTACTAACCATGTCTCTCAATGCCACATCTCCACATTTTCGGAACACCTCCAGAGTCAGTGACTTCACTACCTCCATGGGCAGCCTATGCCAGTGCATAAACAGTCTTCCTGAGAAGAAATTTTTCCTAATGTTCAACCTGAACCTCTCGTGGTGCAACTTGAGGCCATTCCCTCTAGTCCTATCCCTAGTTACGTGGGAGAAGAGACCAATCCCCACCTCACCATAACCTCCCTTTCAGCTGGTTGTAGAGAGTGATAAGGTCTCCCCTCAGATTCCTCTCCTCTGGACTGAACAATCCCAGTTCCCTCAGTTGTTTCCCATAAGATTTGTGCTCCAGACCCCTCACAGCTTCGCTGCTCTTCTCTGGACACACTCCAGGTCCTCAATGTCTTTCTTGTAATGAGGGACCCAAAACTCAACACAGTACTGGAGGTGTGGCCTCACCAGAGCTGAGTACAGAAGGATGAGCAAATGCACCAAAGGACGGCTTGGAAATGCCCATTTCTCACCCCTGAGAGAGGCACGATGTGCCTCACAGGCAAGTGGTTGCTCCGGCTGCACTCCAAAGTGTTATTTTATGTGTATTAAGCTGGAGCATAGAACCACAAAAATGTTCTGATACATCTTCCAGACAAGGGTAGATCTGTGGTTTGTGGGCTCATAGGAGGAACAGAGTTAGGAACTGGCTCTCTGAGGAAGCAATATGCAGAGGTGCAGATTCAATTCTTACAGGCTGCACTTCCTCAGCAACCAAAGGAATTTCAGACCACTTTTTCAGTGAGCAGCCATTTCAATACCCAATAAAATTATTCACCAACTTTTCCAGGTGTATGTTACTTTTCAGGTATATGTTACATGTACTGCATGTCTCTATGTAATAAGCAAAAATAATTTGTCACTCAAAACTCCAAAGCTTTGAATTTAAAAGTGGCAGATAAAAGACTGAACTTTGCCAAAAGCAATTCCTTTTACTTCAGCCCAGGGGCTGGCCTGTGCAAGCAGGAGCAAACTAAACAGCAGCAACGCTTCTGCACATTTACAGCCTGTTTTCTAAGAAATGATACAAAGAGCTGTGCAGAAGATCTCAGCTGCAGTGCACCAAGGGATTTTTTTTTTTTTTTTTGACGCGAAGCCCATGAATGTTGCTGTGCATTCTGGACTGCCAAATGTTGCTGTGCATTCTGGACTGCCATCTACTGGTGTTTGCTCTGCTTATTGCTTACATAAGTTGTTCCTCAGAGAATCTTTGTAACGGTTTCTGTGTAGCCAGTGGATTTGTGTATACAGACGCTGGGTGCAGTTTGAATGTGAGGCTTTTTCAGAGTGAACAGAGAAATTTGCTCAGAACTGTTTGAAAATGGAATACAAAATGTGTTTAAAGAGCATTTTTTTAGTAGAAAGACCTCATACTGAAAGGGAAAAAAAAGGCAATGCTATGACCTATTTTGTGTAAACATTATGCAGATTAAATCCAGAAGGATAAAAAAACATGCTTTTGACTGCCCTATGTGCTGTTACTACCAACACTTCACCTGACTGATAAAACAGCAAATAATATTTTCAGGATAGAACTATAACTTGTAACACCTAAATCACACCCTTATGGAAAAGCACCCAAGCTCATTTTACAGCCAGACTTCAATGTTTGGTTCAGGGCAGGCAAGGCACAGTTACTTTCACTTACTGGCACTTTCATTCCTGCCCCTAATGTGGGCATTTCATGATCATTCACTACCAGATACGTTACAGCATATCTTGCTTCTGTTCACTTGGTCAGTTAAAAAGGGCTACACAGAGCTATACAATTGAATAAAAAAATAACACTTTAAGCATTTATAAGCCTCCTAACATTGAGTGTAATTAAATCACACTAAAAACAAACAAACAAAACAACGGGGCCATGTTCTTTCGTTTAGATATATTTGAACTCATGCTTGAAGGCTCCCTGAGTGTCTGAGATGCCAGTTGTGAAAGCAATGCATGATTCCTCTTTATGATGAGTGGGGTTATATCTCTGGGTAGTGGGCTGAGGATGAAAAGACAAGAGATGACAAGGCAGCAAAGCCAGGAGAACTCTACAAACGGACTGGAGAAAACCAAGGTGGAAAGAAAGCTTTTGTGATTGCAGTTTCTGAGCCAAGTGCTGACTGGGAAAAAGAGTTGAGGCCCACCAGGCAAGGCTTACCTTACTATAACATCTCCCACATGAATCATCCCCCTGCTTTCCTTTTAACTTCGGCTGAACTTCATCAGAGTAACGAGAAAACAGTCATCAAAACAGCTGTGTAGCTATGCTTTGTGTTTTCAAGTGTAGGTCTCTCTATCTTGCTACCCCTTCCTTCTTGGTGAAATCTAAAATAAATTTCTTGGAAGCACAATCCTTGGGAGATCTGCCAAGAGAAATTGAGTTCTGTGCATGTTAAACCCTGCTGGACAATCACCTTCATCCTCCAAGGGCACCTTAGCAGTTTTAATATACCAGGGCAAATTTCAGTTATCAGAGCAGTCTCAATGGATAAATTTCTCTGATAAGCTTTCTTATCACAAAAAAGAAAAAAAAAAGAAAAAAAAAAAAAAAAAAAAAAAAAAGAAAAAAAAAAAAGAGGAATTTATTCATGAGATTCATATGATTCATATTCATAAGAAGCTTATCATTTAAGAACTCCAGATCCTTAAGAAATCTAGGTTATATCACCAGTCCTGTCACACATTTTCTATGTGGACAAATCACTTAGGAAATTATTCTTCTCTTCTCATCTCCTTCCAGTCTTCCAAAAGTTTGTTAGGCTGTGAAGCAGATTGCTTTTGACTCTGTCTTAAGTGACTTCAGAGGCATATCCATGCCTCCAGGGTGCAATTCATCCCACCCTAATGCAGGAACAGAACATGAAGCAGAACATTTAATTTTGCTTTCCTTGCTAACTGCAGTCCAGAGACTGTTCCCACATTGATTTTTTTTACACATTTTCTTTCACTGTCTTAATCAATGGAGAGAGCTTGGCACCCCTGGAAGTAAGTACATCTCAGTTACCAGACATCTGGTTTGGGAGGGCTGAATCACACTCTAGAGATGCTTCTCTCTATTGATTGCACAGGTTGCCCTAAAGTGTTTCTTCATTCCTGGCAATTTGTACACAATTAGCAGTGGCAAAGTAAATCTCCCATTCACTTCTTTCCATCATGGAGAACCTCACGTTCCTCCACCTCATTCAATGCAAATATGGTGCTTTCACACACATTCTCCATTGTTTCAGTTGATGAAACAAGGATACACTCCCAGGATGAAAAACTTTTGAATGTTAATACTTTTCCAATATCCATGAAAACAACACCTCAGATTTTGATATATTTGCATCTTCTTGTGAAGAACATGGTATTTTCTCATTTTGTACATAAAAAATCATCAAGATACAGTGAAACTAAGTGATTTGTCCATTTAGTTTGACAAAGCACAGATAGATATTTTCAGACCAAATTACGATTGTTTTCATGTTCCAAGTCAACAATTTTCTCCTTTATTGCATACGGAGACAAGTCCATGATTATGGCTTTGTTCAGTAGCCTGTTGAAGCCAAAAGCCTCCTTTTTGCAACTGCAGCAAAAGGTTTAACTCCTTTTGAGTCCTGCTGCACTGATTGATAACACTGAATTTAGCTTTCATGAGTTTCCAAGTGCAAAAAAAGGTGATACATTATCCCACATGGACAGTCATTGGTGCATTATTTCAAAATTTGCACCATAGTAGGGTGATGTTTTCCATGAAACATCTTCTTATATTAAAACATTACATAGACAATTTTAAATATATATTCTTGCAACAACCTTACTATATCATATATTTCCTTCACTTCTTCCTAATATAGTAATCAAAGTATCTCTTTGTTTGTTTTCATTTTTTTTTTTTTTAACTGCAACTTTGCTAATAGAAAGTGTTTTGTACAGGTAATCTGCACTCGATCTGAAGAGTACAACAGCCAACAGGCTTTATGCAACGCCACTACTGAAGGGCCTCTTCTTCGAAATCCTGGAAACAATGACAAATCAAGGACCCCAAGGCTCCCGTCTTCATCAGAAGTTGAATTTTGTCTGTCACTCACTCAGTATGAATCTGGATCCATGGATAAAATGGCCAATTACAGCTTCCGAAACACTTTGGAAGGTAACGCTTCACTCTGCTATGACATTTCTGTCAGTAACCTGATTGTCTCTAGGATTAGAGCTTTTAAATTTTAGATGTTTTTAGCTAATTTCGTTATGCACAACTCATAATTATATAGCATAACATACTATAATGTAAAATAGTATAAATATATATTGTATTATGCCATATATAATTATAAAATAATAATTATTATTAAATAAGTATTATAAATAATACTTACTCCTATCAACATACAGGAAGTACCATGTTAAAAATATTGAAAGCACAGACTAGACCAGACCCTAAATCCATCTATTATGAGACATTGTTTCAACAATAGTTAGTACCAGGCACAGAAATATATCTGCATGAAAACAGATAAAAACAGATAAAAACAGATAATCTAATAACCTACTTTCCCATGATTGCAACCATGTCCATGCAGACTGCAGGATTATCCTGAGTCTGTCTTCCAGGGACTGTGCTGAATGTCAAGGGTGAAAGAAGATGCTGCCACTTGGGTTGTGTATATGCATTCAGCAACTCGTAGTAGCTTCACGCCAGAATCCAAGGATTAAGGATGACATTATACCTTGAACATTAATCATATAATCACAGAATGGTTTGGATTGGAAGAGACCTTTAAGATCATGTAGTTCCAATCTTCTGCTACAAGAAGAGACACCTCCCTCTAGACCAGGTTGCTCACAGTTCCATCCAGCCTGGCCTTGAATGTTCCAGGGAGGGGGCATCCACAACCTCACTGGGCAACCTGTTCCAGTGTCTCATCACTCTCACAGCAAAGAATTTCTTCCTGAAATCTAGTCTACCTTCAGCATCTTTTGCTGAAGTGTTTAGTTATTCATCTCAGTTATCTAATTAGCCAATCCACTATAAAAGTTCCTAATTTGCTGATAAACAAGGATTCTTTTGTAAATAGAATTGTTATTCTTAATTATCTATTGACCCAATCTCTTTCAAAACTTGCTAAATTGCTAGTAAACAAGGCTAGCACATTATAGTTACCAAAAACCATTACTTCCCTGCTGTATTATTTATCTGCTGAATCAAATTGGCCGTATTTTCATTGGTATGCCAGAGATTTTACTTGCAAAGAAGCCACAAGGACCAAAAAATACAGTATAGACTTTGGTGTGAGGATAACAAAGCAAAGCTTTTAATTGTCTGGTATTACTCTTGATGCAGTATGCAATGCCATAACGGGGAAGAAAAAAAAAAGAATCTGTTTCAGTACTAAAAAAAGGTTAAAAAAAGTGAAATATGCATTCTGAAAACAAAAGAAAATAAAGATATTTATTATTGACTCCAGCTCTGAACAGTTTTTGTTGGCAGTTGTGGTTTTTACATTTGAGAAAAAAAAAAAAACAAGTTCAGGAAACAAAAAGGTGGCATAACTTTCTATACATTTTTCTCCACAACATATGTGAATAAATGTGAAGAGTAAAAATGGAAAAGTAGAGAAAAGGGAAATGAAATAAACAAGACAAAAAATCATGAGTCTTGCTGTTAGTATTGTAAACAAAGCCAAAGGCACAGTGTATAGAGCCATAGAATCAAAATGGACCCTTCACTTTCAAAGGCTTAATTTCAGTGTTATGACTACTCATTAAATTGTACCTTGACCTGAGGAAGCACATACCTCTCCCAAAGAGGAAGCCAGGAAGTTATTTAAATTTGAAAACCAGAATCAGGGTTTTTGTCTGATTAATTTACCATTCTTTTCTCTTGCCTCTGTCACATTAATGTCATGGCAGTCATGGCTGATCTTTATTAATATACTAGAGTCATCAGCCAAGCACACTATGAAGAGACCATGTTTTATCTGAACTGTGGCAATGTCTCTACATCCTGAAGAAACTCTTGTAGATCAAATTTTCCTCCAAGTGAGCTTTCCTGTCCTGTGTAACAAATCTCTAGAACTGGAAGAATGTTCATATTTCTACTAAGATTGTGAAGCTCCAGCTTATTATCACTAGGCTAGGCACCAATGAGCTCTCATGGATTTAACGTGATTTAGATAATTCCTCCTATAAACTTGGGACAAAACGACACGTCCTTGAGGATGAACACAAGCCAGATATGATCCAGAAGCTTAGGTAGTTACAGAAGTAGCATATATTATCTTGGACGTAGCGTTGCATGACCTCTGGCTGCATCCATTTAGCCTATAGCCAGGATAGAGTGAATTTATATCTGTTTTTTTTTCAGTCCATCGAGATGTGCATGCATAATAGTCTTTTTAGAGTGCCTGAATGATTCCCCCAATGTAGTTCAAAGAGCGAAGGAGAGAGATGGAGCAATTTTCTGTAGCAATGGGGAAGGCCCTTTGCAAGTGCTAGGATCAATGTGGAGGAAGGCTAAGAGGATGCACTACAGTAAGAAAAAGCTCAGTGGGAACACATTGAGACAATAAATGTCCTGTCCTTGGACATTCCATAGATGTGAAACCAAAAGCAAAACACCAACTCAATACTACAGTTCTCTCTCTACCAGGGGAAATCCTGTTAAGAAAGTAATGTTTGCTGTAGTCCAACTCCCAGTGCCCTTACCATATTGTTTTATAACTTTAATAGCCTAGCTGAAGGAGCTCTATCTACGGTTCTCCAGAGCTGTTATGAAAGAAAATGAAGTTCAATAGAATGCAGAAATTGCTCCTCCTTGTAGCCTGAACTATCTATAAAACCAGCTAGTCCTAAAATCTGTTCGCTGTTTGTTTCATAAAAGGCATTTTTAACTCATTCTCCTGAAAATTATTACAAAAAATTGCTGAAGAATAGGACATTCCTTTCCCATACAACTATCATTACACTCTTTAGTGCTTCCACAATGAAAATTGTTTCAGACCATTGGTTTTAGTTTTTAATTAAGATTCTGCTTCAAGAGCACCTTCAGGTTTTTCTCTGAGTGTATTCCTCATTCTCTTAAAATGCATTAAAATTGAAAAGTAACAGTAATTAAAAAACTGAGAGTTCCAGAATACTACCCAGATCTTGTCCATCAAATTGAGTTACTGCCTTCCTGTCTGCGAAAGTTGAATAGGATATGTAATACAAGACTTCTGAATACTCTGAGAACTTTTCTATTCCAATATGGAGTTAACTTGTTTTAAGACACTTTTTTTTTTTCCCATTGAGATTATTTTTAATCTGAATTATTTCGACACTTAAGTTTACACCTCAGGACCATAAACTTTTCAGTTTATTCAACTAAAGACAGTGAAGTGCAGTACCTCTTCAAAAATACATGCTAAGATTGAAAAACACATTAGGAATTCCTTTACTAAAAAAAAAAAAAAAAAAAAAACAAACCACCACAACCACCACCAACAACAACAAACTCACAATGAATAAATAAAGATACATTTTGGTAGCTCTTTTCTTACAAATGATCTGCTTCACTTTTTGTTACATACAGATGCCAAAATGAGACTGCTAATTTGCTTCCGTTGTGCTGTACTGTAATGGCATTCTCACATATTTGCTAACAGTTCATAGATCCTAGCATTTATTTCCTTCTTTTAAATCCTTCTTTACTGGTTTACCCAAGTTTGTGCTGATACAACTAAGGTCAAATTCTAATTTCTTCTAGATCCAAAGTAAATCCAAAGTAACTCCCTTTACTTAGTGGTGCTACTTTAGATTTACAAAAGATGAGCAGAACCAAGCTAATGATTCTAATGGAGTGGCTCTTGATTTACACCCATGTGAGATTTACTCCTCAACTTTAGTTCTGTAACGGAAAACAGCTGTGATCACTTATAAGATGAAACCAGAGTATTCCAGATTTAGACATCATGCACTTCTGGACAAAACTTCATGCCCTTCCATGTCTGAGCATCCATGTGAACTGGAATAAGCACATTTTGACCATCTAAGAGGTAGTCATCAGCACCACACTGAATCCATGTTTGCCTGAGAGATAACACTGCTATGCAGACACGACTGATGTCAATTATGAGTAACCACAACAAATATGATCAGCTAAGGTCAATATAGTCTGTTAAAACAACCACCTAGTAGAACTGTACACTCAGGATGTCCTCTTACTCTGAAACAGTAGTTTCTACTTTGAAAAACAGTGGATTAAAAGCAGATGGCATATTTTTCCTTGGAGGTAAATATTTTACTTAGGATTTGTTGAACAAAGGTCCTAACTGGAAAACACTACTGACTTCATCAGACGCATCTTGGATGCAAGAGGAGTTCAGAAAATCAGTTGATATTATAAGCCATAGGTGAGGATCAGCTGACTGTAAATTAAGATTTAGGCTTCTTTGTGTAGGTCAGCTTTAATGTGACACGTTCTAAGAATTAGAGGTAGTCAAAAAAATACTTTTTTTCCACATGTAAGATGAGTATATTCATGGCAATTTCAAATGAAAATCAGTGCCTCTTAAATTTTCCACAAATGGACAAAATAATATTCTTCAGATTCTAAAACTCTATATCACTTTGATTATTCATGAATTAACTCAGGACATATAGTATCAAGTGCCATAGCAGTCCGTTGTCTGACACAATTATGTATTGTTACTCTTGTCCTGTCATGAAATAATGGAACAGAACATCAAGCACTTCAAAATGTAATTTCAGTTTAATAGAACATCCTGTAAGATCCTATCCCGTGAGATATTTTCATCTAGAAAACTTTTCTCAGTATTCTCACTGTAATCCATATAGCTAACAAAAAATGGTTTCTCAAAATGAAGTTTTCCAGCAGAAAACTTCTAATTAAAAAAGTTTTAGCCTACAGCCAACATCTCTCATCCGGCTTAAATTCTCAACCTCTGAGTAAAGTTGGGCTGCACATTGAGAAAGTGCTGTCAAGTCACAGAGGGTCCTGAACAGATAACCAGAAAGACTGTTCATCTCAGATCACAGTGAAGTTCTACAAGAATCATTATAAGTAAAAACCCTAGATGGTGGTATGGTCTAAATTAGATAATCACAAACTTTCATTTGCTACAGCCCTTTAGGCCAAATTCTGCAGATCTTGCAGTTGCTTCACTTTAGAGTGGTTACAATAATAACATTGCTTGAGAAAATACGTTTCCAATGGATGAAAGTCTCCACCACTGTAAGTCAGAAGAACACCACTAGCTTCAAAGACCTATAAGGATATGGCCTTAAAATTTTTATATCTGTATCTTCTTTCCTGTTTTATGGCATGTGCATCTGTCTGTCCTGAGCTTCACTCAAATGTAGAAACCTTATTAAAGTGTCATCCCTGTCCAGAGTGGCACTATGTGTATCAGTCAGCTGCACTTGGATATGCAATATGCAGAGCAGAATTTGGCCTTTAAAGTCCCTGATGCCCCAATAACAGGCCTAGAAAGTCATACAAAACTAAATTCTACTTTTTAAGAAAGTTTTGAGGTTTAAAAACAAAACAACAATAAATATTTCACAGACATCAGTAGTATCACAGAGGTTAGGCAGTCCATTAAAATAATCAGAGGAGGAAGGACTTCTGGAATGGTTCATCCATTTCTGTAGCACTGAAGGCTTCTAATGCTCTCCAAGGTCTGCATACCCTTCACTAAACATACTTACAGCACTTCAGACAGTGGCAAATGAGCACTTGAGGGAAACAGTACCTGCTTGAAATACATAATGTTTGATAGATTATACAGGAACGTCTGTGGACTCTGACATTAGACAGTAAAATCTAAAGTTAGTATAGTTAAATTCTCTATTAAAAGACATATACTTAACTTACTGCATTTTTAATGAGAACCACCTATATATCATCCTAAAAGAGTTAGGCAGCCTTAATTGTGAGTGACATGATTAGCTCCTCCTATAATAAACTTTGGGCTAAATTCTCATCTGATTTAATTTAGCCTGGTTCTATTGAAGCTGCTTCAACTTCATTGAATCATTGTTACTGATCTACAAGGTTATAAGTAGGAGCAGAATCACATTTATAATCACTTACAAATATGATCCTTCTCTCACTAAAATCACTGGTAACACCTCAAGTCTCTTCAGTGATATATGCCCTACTGGCTATTTCTAATACACCATAATTAAATGAGAATGTAGAAGGATGTCTGAGTGATTCAGCTTTCTATACTGGCTGGATGATTTAATAGCTCACTACCACCTAATTCTCTGTGCAATTTCCTCAGTCCTCTAGCCAGTCACTCTCACCACCTTTCGGTACTGAGAATCATTGCATAAGATACTGCATGAGTATTCTGTCAGTTCAGTGAGTTAACTCAGTTCACAGAAGGGTTAAGAACAGTTGCATTCAGTACATGGGAGAGGATGGGCACACACACCATAATGCAAAACAGGTGGAAGGATCTGCCTTTTTCACAGGCAGTGATATCAGTTTGCCTGAAAGAAAAGATTAATATCCAGACAAATAAAATGAATTAATATCAAACTACAGTTTTATTCCTGCTAGCTTTAATGTTTTTATGGACTTTCCTAACTTCTCATGGTGCACCTTTGAGAATGACTGAATGCACCCCAATTAACTGGGAGATGGGATGTTGGGGTTATTAAAAGCATCCCAGTTACTTGTGAGCATATGATCATTGCAATAAATTGCTGAAGTTCATGAGTTTCATGAAAGTTGACTAGAGCCAGAATGTTCTGTATATTTTTTTCTAAAATATTAGATAAAGTATTTGCAGTGCATTAAGAAATTTTTGAAAGTATCTAATGTCTGATACGAAACATACAATCATAGAACGGCTTAGGTTGGAAAGAACCTTAAAGATCATCAAAATCAAGTTGGAAGTTGGAAGCTGATGATCTCTGGAGTCCCTCGCAGTTAGTTTGGAAGGGACCCCAAGGATCATCAAGTTCCAACTTGAGCTTGATGATCTTTAAGGTCCTTTCCAACCTATGCCATTCTATGATTCTATGATCAAATTCTAGGATCTATGATCAAATTCTATGATCAACCCTGCAATGGGTTGCCAACCACTAGATCTGTCCTTCTGCCTAGACCCTGCACAAGTCTATCTTACCTTCAGTATATTATAATGCAGCTGAATATAAGTAAAAGAGTAGTTTCAGAATGATATACATATGTATCTTTTTCAGTTAAGATTCACAGAGATTCCCTGGTAAGGAGTATTGCTAAATCAACTAACTCCACTCCAGTGGTCACACACTATGGCTACCTGTAAGGAAGGCCAAAATTGTTGCAATCAATTCCTATCAATTCTAGTCAAAATGTCAACATGCATTATTCTTCACAGAACCTTTAGAAATATATTTTATTCTGTTTTATTTTTTAATTTTTTTTTTTTGCTAGGTGGCAGCTAGGTAGTATAACATTCCCTATCAGACAACTTCCTGTGGGCAAGATTTTCCCTTTGAGAAATTCTGCCCATGTTTATACTCCCATGCATCATCTTCAATAATCCTGTTCCACTTTGGATGTACTTGACACTTTCAGTTATCTGTAAGCATTAACATGATTGTTGCTCTCTCCTAAATCCAGATTTACCTTACCTTGAAGTCTTTTCATCATCAGCCGACTCTACTTCTTCCAACTCTCCTGATTATGTTTTCTTCTCTGAATTACTTCGAATTTCTTGAAATGTTTTTCATAATATTGCCATGAAAAAGATAGACAGTTATTATTATATATTGATTCTTGGGTGTCACAGGGTGTATTTGACCCTTAGTGTAATAGATAGGCTTCATTTAGTATATAGTGTAGTATTGAAAAATGCTGCCCTGAGATACAGTGGATCCCCATCCCTGGAAGCATTCAAGGTCAGACTGGACAAGGCTCTGAGGAACCTGATCAAGCTGTAGGTGTCTGTTCATTGCAGGGGGTTGGACTAAATGGCCTTTAAAAATCCTTTCTCACTCACATGCTTCTACGATTCTATGAAAATTCTCCAGACTTTTCACCAAAAGATTCTGCTTGAAGAGGTTGCTAGACAAGGCAAAGCCTCATAAGGGAATTTAGAAGCACGAAGAGGTGAAAATAGCCCACCAGCAGATCATTCTCAGTGGTGTCTAATAGTTAAGTTTCCAAACTGACAGAATGTTATTTAGTAATAAAACATCAATGGCCACGTGTCAATCAATACCTTCTGTGAATCAAGAATTTCCCAGAGAATTTTCTCTTTTTCCCATCTTTGATAAAATGTGACAATATTGGGAAAACACAGAGCAGCAGCACAATATGCATACTGCTCAAAGCCCTTTTTATTGGATTATTGATTTTTTAAGATGTTTCAATATCCCTACATTATGTTTTCTCATCCTACAACATACAGAAATTGTGATAATATGACACCTCTGTGAACCAAATCAGAGATGGCAGTAGGGCTTAGCATCAGGTTAAGATGTTTTCTTGCAGAAAACCAGAGAAGTTCCACGTGGTTTAGCTGACTTTGATTTTGAGTCCTTAAAATTAGGGAGGAGGCTTGTCTGTTACGATGCTCAGAAAAGGTTACCAGCACCAAAGCTGGTGTGTGGGGAGGCTACCACACCAGATCAGAAATTCAGGGTTCGCTCTGTGTGACCTACTTGTAAAGCCTGTATTCTAGGAGAAATTCGAAATAACAGCAGTCCACAGACTTTCATGCTCAAGAGGGAAGGTGAAAGAAGATCATCAATTGATTATTAACCACATACACATGCATTAATATTTTACTAATTATTTACAAACCCCTTTTGTGAAGATAATAGCATTTATTGCATTGTCTCCTTCGAATTAAAGAATGAGTTCTGTAGAGATAAGTGATATTAAATGGTTGCATATATGATGAGATACACTAGCCTGTTGTACCTTAGAAATACCTAAGGATAGAGAAAAAAATGAAAAGAAAAAAAAAGATTAAGTTTAATGTGAATAAACATACATGCATAAACACCTGCAGGAATTAGGTTTCCTTTTTACAGTCACACAGGATGGATGTAGAAATTTAAAAATATAAACCAATTAAGCAGTACATTTGCTGACATGCTGCATTAGCTACATGGCAGGAGTTTTAATTTAGCTTACTCTAATTTCATCTTTGCTATGCCTTTGGAATTTATTAATACTCCTTTACATGTTTTCTGAAGCTCTTGTCTAAAATGCTGAAAGTAAATGAGTTGAAATTAGGTGCTTTGATCTTCAGTGTTTCTGGTGAAAGAATTCTCTGCACTGTAGTATCAGCATGTGATTTTCTCTGGAATACACAGGCTTTGCTGATCCACACACTGCGATATCAAACATATCTCAAAGTGGTTTGCATAATGCCCTTCACATCTTCATGAATGGCTCCATGTCCCAAGTACAAGGCTCTGCGAATGATCCTATCTTCGTCCTACACCATGCTTTTGTTGACAGGTGAGTTTAATTCTTCTTGGTAAACCTAATTTATTTTGTGTTTCTACAGTGCAGTTTTCACTTACGCTTCAAAGCTGCAAATATTTTACACGCACAGCATTTTCAGACATATAAAATCATCTTAGCTATTATTTGAGAGCAAGTGTCTCTCCTGACCTGTCTTTACATTCATTGGATTAAGCATCATTTGAAAAGTTGACAAATGTAATCAGCTTTTATTACCAAGGTAAAAATAGTCCTTCAATGATGTCATAGTAATTGATATATATGGATGTGTATGTCAAGAAGTTTGGACTGAAAGTGTATGACTCATTTTAACAAGACTATAATCAGTTGGAGTAATTCCTTAATATTCTAAATGTCAGTGCTCTTTTAATTTCTATTCCATAAGGAAAACCCAAGTGTACAATCCATAAAGAATAACAAATTGGTATTTCAGTGTGACAAACAAAATTGTGACTGTCTCTTGCTGAAAGAGAAGACTACAGCTGTGCAGGTGGAAAGAGAAGCAAACAGAAAGGTGCCATGTTTATTAATAAGAGACGGTAGGGGAACACAGCTCTGCAAGAAGAGATTGAAATTACTATGGAAAGGAGGACATTCCAAGATCTGATGGTGACCTTAACATTTTCTGTATGTCGCTACAAAGTATGTGAATGGCTACAATTTTCTGTGTACTGTACTACACATAACTGTGAAAACTGAAGAGCAATAAAAAAGAAATACAAACTGCAAAATCCATACAAAAAAAAAATCTTTAAAAATATGTGAAAAGATTCTTCTAAGTCAGGTGGCTGCCTGGATAATTTCGAGCAGCAGTAATGAAAAAAGGACATTCTTTTCAGACCCTTTTATATCTGTCCTGTGCACCCTATGAGGGCAGCAGTGAAACCCCCATTTAAAATACATAATGCAACTGCAACAAACAAAAGGAAGACAGATTGACATTAGTCCAAAATCTAGACCCAGAAAAGTACTTCAATTTATTTCATTTTTTAACTAGCAGCACTCCTTTTCTTCAAAACCTCGAGCTGTTCTCCTAGAAAAAGATTCTTGTATGTGTGGAAGATTGGCTTGTTCCAACCCTTCCTTTTTGACTCATCCTGCATTTACTAAATCACTCCATCAAGTAACTACATCATGAGGTTGTGTGTTACTTGACTTGTCTTTCCAACCTTCTTTTACTCTCCCACTGTGCGCTGACCATGACTTGGCAACGGCAATACTTAGATTAATGATGACTCAAGACAAACTCTTGTGAGTCTTTCATGAACACGTGTGCTCAGAACTCTACTGATTGAGCCCCTGCCTGCAGGATGATAGACAGACATTCAACCAAAAACCAAAATGGTTTCTTTATCCAGGTTTCCAAGACGCAGCACAAAAGGGATGCAGATTATATTCTCAAGACATCATCTTGCAGTGAACTTCTTTAGTTCTAGACAGTTTGTACTAACACACATAAAACTTTATCATACTTAAACAAAAGGCTGTATAAATGGAAGATAAAGTTGTTTGTGTTTTCTACTCAGGTTACATAATTAATGAACCTAATGGCTGTGTTCTTCATTGTTTATCCAGTCAAAAACAGACATCAAGTCTAGGCAGGTCACTGAGGCATCACTGGATTAGTTCCTTTGTAGGGTGACCCTGCTTTGTTCTACTCCTAATATGTAGGTTGTAACTAGACTTCTGGAAGTGTCAGTTTTGAAACTTTGCCAAAAACTTTCCTCAGAACATTTTAAAAGTTAAACAGCATAACTTAGCTATGATTTAGTATATCCGCCCATTGACTGCTTTACAAGGTGGATGCACCCTGGGTTTCAGGTGCAGTTACAAATTTCAAGTTTGGCACCTGGAAATTAACTTTCCAGTGTCTAGGTTTTAAAAATGGCTTAGTTGAACACTCAGAGAAAGGGAACACAGAAGGGAACACATTATGCTCTGCAATATCAAAAGACATTGTTTTCCTTAGACATTCACACTTGTATAAGACCTACGCATCTCTTAGCTCCCACGCAGTGCAGAGCTTAAGTAGTACCTTGGCCTTCATGCTGACCCCTCCCGCAGAGGAACTTCAGTTATAGTCATTATAAGGCCCTGGAAATACTTTTCATAACCGCAATTGTCATCCATTTTAGAAGGCAATATTATTTGCAAAAGATAACATCATTAAATCCTACTGGTACCAAGGAAGTAAATCACTGCACCAGCACTGTGGGGACAATGCAGAAATCCATGATGCAACCTCATCTTATCTGTGGCAGAAAGAACTC
>NW_024963925.1:0-1523 GCF_019238085.1 Lagopus leucura
GGATGGCGTGCATCCCAGGGTCCTGAAGGAGCTGGCTGAGGTGGTTGCCGAGCCGCTCTCCATCATATTTGAGAAGTCGTGGCTGTCAGGTGAGGTCCCGAACGACTGGAGGAAGGGTCATGTCACTCCCATATACAAGAAGGGGAGCAGGGAGGACCCGGGGAACTACAGGCCGGTGAGTCTCACCTCCGTGCCTGGGAAGATCATGGAACAGATCCTCCTGGACAACATGCTCGGTCACATAAAGAATGAGCATGTGATCCGAGACAGCCAGCACGGCTTCACCAAAGGAAGGTCATGCCTAACTAATCTTGTGGCCTTCTATGATGGAGTGACGGCATTGGTGGACGAAGGGAAGGCGACCAATGTCATTTACCTGGACCTGAGCAAGGCCTTTGACATGGTCCCCCACCACATCCTCATCTCCAAATTGGAGGGAAGTGGATTTGATGGGTGGACGACCCGATGGATAAGCAATTGGTTGAAAGGCCGCAGACAGAGGGTGGTGGTCAATGGCTCTATGTCCAGGTGGAGGCCGGTAACAAGTGGTGTCCCCCAAGGGTCTGTGTTGGGACCGGTGCTCTTTAACATCTTTATTAATGACATCGATGAGGGAATTGAGTGCACCCTCAGCAAGTTTGCTGACGACACCAAGCTGAGTGGTGCGGTTGATACGGTGGAAGGAAGGGATGCCATTCAGAGGGACCTCGACAGGCTGGAGGGCTGGGCTCGGGTGAACCTGATGAGGTTCAACACGGCAAAGTGCAAGGTTTTGCATTTGGGCCGGAAGAACCCCAGGCACCTGTACAGGCTGGGAGGAGCGGTCCTTGAGAGCAGCTCGGCAGAGAAGGACCTGGGGGTCCTGATGGACGAGAGACTGAATATGAGCCAGCAGTGCGCTCTGGCAGCTCAAAAGGCAAATGGGATCCTGGGCTCCATCAGGAGAGGGGTGGCCAGCAGGGACAGGGAGGTGATTGTCCCTCTCTACTCGGCTCTTGTGAGGCCCCATCTGGAGTACTGTGTCCAGGTGTGGAGCCCTCAGTACAAGAAAGACATTGAGATTTTAGAAAGGGTCCAGAGGAGGGCGACTAAGATGATCAGGGGGCTGGAGCACCTCCCCTATGAGGACAGGCTGAGGGAGTTGGGCTTGTTCAGCCTGGAGAAGAGAAGGCTGCGGGGTGACCTCATTGCAGCCTATCAATACCTGAAGGGAACCTACACCCAGGAGGGGAGTAAACTCTTCAAAAGGGCTGACAATAGCAGGACTAGGGGAAATGGATCCAAGTTGAAGGAGGGAAGATTTAGGTTGGATGTTAGGGGGAAGTTCTTTACTAGGAGAGTGGTTAGGCCCTGGAACGGGCTGCCCAGGGAGGTTGTGGATGCCCCGTCCTTGGACGTGTTTAAGGCCAGGTTGGACGGGGTCCTGGGCAACCTGATCTGAATGTGTATGTTTGGTGGCCCTGCTAGGCAGGGGGGTTGGAACTACATGATCCTTGGGGTCCCTTCCAACCCGGGTGATTCTG
>NW_024963926.1:0-1146 GCF_019238085.1 Lagopus leucura
GTCGGAACCCTACCTCAGCACACACAACCTCTGCTCCGGCAGCAGCTGTGATGCTACACGTCACTCCCCTCTTCTGCTTTCAGCTTCAGCAAACATCACTGAGAGCTCTGGGCCGGCTCATGGTGGTCCTGCTGGAGACAGAGCCCAGCGGTGGCTTCTTCCAGAACATAGTCCATGTGAGTATTCTTGGGGCAAGGGAGAAAGCATGGTGCCTGTCAATAGCAGGGGCAGAGATCTGGGGACTGAGAGGAGGATCAGATGGGGAGAAATCTCCTGCTGATGTGCCAGCTCACTGCGAGCTGAAATGGGCAGAGAAATGGGCCCTGCAGGGGGAAAGCAGGAGCCAGCCCCTGGAGGCCACAGCCGAGGAAAAGCTCCTGTGTTGGGAGGCAGGAGTGTCTGCAGAGAGCGGGGCGGCAGTGCCGGTGCTCAGTGAGGCAGGAGGCCACATGGAGCAACAGGGCAGGCCGTAAGGGAAAGTGCTGGGAAAGGAGGGACAGGGAGAGGGGTGGCAGCAAGGGAAAGAAAAGACGTCCTCAGTGAGACAGATGCTCTACCCCAGGTCCTGCAGAAATCCATGGTATCGAGCAACGTGTGGGAGCGCAAGAGGGCCCTGCAGACCTGCTCCCAGCTGCTGGCTGTTTGTGAAGAGCTTCAAGTGAGTAAAGAGCCCCACCGCGTGCCCCCTGCTCCCTCCCCAGCGCCCCTGAGCTGGAAGGTGAGCTCCGCCCAGCTGTGCATGCTGTGTCACGGCATGGGAAAGGCACAGATGGGAGAAGCTGGGAAGAGCTGGGGCCGTCTACAGCTTTCTTCCTGCCTCTCACCCCTGCAGAGAGGAGATGCCTGTGAGCACTTTGGCTCCTTGGCGGGATTGCTGGCGCCTCTGACGTGTGACCCCATGCCCGCATCCCGCCAGCTGGCTGTCACCTGTCTGAGCTCCCTTCTGCGAATCCAAGGTGAGTGGAGCAGGCGTGCTCCAGCCCTCTGCCCTCCTCCATAGAACTACCAGAGCCCCACGGGCTGGGCCCTGTTTACAGGAGGGAGAGGCACCGTGCACAGCTCTCTTCTTGTCCCCATCCTGTCCTCTATCTTTCCCCCGTGGAAAGCAGTTTCATTTCCAGAAGCATGACTTCCCTTTTCTCCCTG
>NW_024963927.1:0-1050 GCF_019238085.1 Lagopus leucura
CCATAGGGACACATAGGGACACCCCATAGCGACACCCCATAGCGACGCCCCATAGCGACCCCATAGCAAAGCCCCATAGGGACCCATAGGGATGCCTCATAGGGACGCCCCATAGGGATGTCCCATAGGGACCCCATAGGGACACCATAGGGACGCCACATAGGGATGCCCCATTGGAACACCATAAGGACCCAAAGGGACACCATAGGGACACCCCATAGGGACATCATCAAGACCCATAGGGACACATAGGGACACCCCATAGGGACAACCCACAGGGACCCCATAGGGATGCCCCATAGGGACACCACAGGGACGCCCCATAGGGACCCCACAGGGACCCTATAGGGATGCCCCATTGCGACGCCCCATTGGGATCACATAGGGACACCCAATAGGGACCCCATAGGGAAGCCCCATAGGGAAGCCCCATAGGGACACCCCATAGGGACACCCCATAGGGACGCCCCATAGCGACGCCCCATAGCGACCCCATAGGGACGCCCCATAGGGACCCCATAGGGACCCTATAGGGATACCTCATAGGGACAGCCCACAGGGACCCTATAGGGATAGCCCATAGCGACGCCCCATAGTGACTCCTCATAGCGACCCCATAGGGACCCCATAGGGATGCCCCACAGGGATACCCCATAGGGATGCCCCATAGTGATGCCCCATAGCGACCCCATAGCAAAGCCCCATAGGGACCCATAGGGACACATAGGGATGCCCCATAGGGATGCCCCATTGGGATGCCCCATAGGGACACCCCATAAGGACCCTATAAAGATACCTCATAGGGACCCATAGGGACCCATAAAGACACAGAGATCCATAGAGATCCATAGGAACCCACAGGGACCCACAGAGACCCATAACTGCCCCATAGATATCCATAGTGCCCCACAGAGACCCATATGGACCCATACGGACCTACAAGGATCCATAGAGACCCATACGCACCCATAGGGACCCATAGGGAACCATAAGGATCCATAGAGACCCATAGGGACCCACAGAGACCCATAACTGCCCCATAGATTCCCA
>NW_024963928.1:0-3026 GCF_019238085.1 Lagopus leucura
CGCTGCACTGCGCATGCGTCTTCGGCCGAGATCGCAAGGCGCATGCGCCTGTTTCTCCGCACTGCGCATGCGCCTACTCGGTCACACCACTGCGCGTGCATCTCTCTACGTGCAGTGCAGGGCATGCCCCACTCTCGCAGCAGCACGGCGCATGCGCTCATCCCAACGCACGCGCAGTCGATTCGCAGCGCACTGCGCACGCGCCGTTCCCACCTCTACACTGCGCATGAGTCTTCGGCCGAATAAGCACAGCGCATGCGCCATTTCTCCGCACTGCGCATGCGCCTGCTTGATCACCACACTGCGCGTGCGCCTCTCTACATGCAGTGCGGCGCATGCGCCGCTCTCGCACGGGAATGCGCATGCGCTCATCGGGACACACCCGCAGTGGATTCGCAGCGCACTACGCATGCACTGTTCCCACCTCTGCACTGCGCATGCGTCTTCGGCCGAATTCGCACGGCGCATGCGCCACATTCTCCGTACTGCGCATGCACCTACTCGGTCATTCCACTCTGCGTGCGCCTCTCTACATGCAGTGCGGCGGGCAGTTATTTTGTGGTGTGGTTTTTTTGTTTCTGGCTGGTTGGGTGGGTTGGGTTTGGTTTTTTGTTTTTTGTTTTTTTGTACTGTACTGTAACGTTCCTGTTACTGAACTGCTTACATTTCAGATTATATTCTTAAATATAATTCCCTGATATTTTAACTCAGATGAAAATTCTAAAACAAGTTACAGAATAGCAGTCACGGTTTTTGTAGGAACAGGCAGTACTGAGTGTCTGAAAATAATTTACAAGCAGGTAGTACTGAAAAGCAATGCCAGGTTTTACTGCAAGTCTTCAAAAATCTCGGGAGCTTTGTACAGGAGGAATATAGGCAAGCCCCAAGCAAATGTAGAAACACTACATTAAGTTATTGAATTCAGTGCAGTAATTTCCCAACGATGTTTTGGAGATACCTTGAAGTGGTAGACGCTATCAGTTTCCGGACATGTGGAGCCTGACTGCTATCACTAGAGCAAACCTATTTTTTTCGTTGTGATTCATTTAAACATAGGCTCCTGTAAGTCGCCTTTTTACTAGATGAATATCAGGTTGTTCAGCTACTTCTGCTTGTTCTCAGTTGACTGGCAGTGTCACCTTCCGGACAAGAGGTCCATCCTTCCAGCTACTGTCCATGCATTCAGGACTTGCAAAGACCTAGATTCTTATGTTCTTTGTAGAGTCCAGTAAGCTCTTATGATCTGTTGGAAAAATAACCTCTAGGCCAATGTAGCTAACGCTGGACCAGTTTGACCAGATCCTGAATTTAGGATTTAGTTAAATATTTTGATGAAGCGCAAAATAATTTTATTTAATTGTTCACAGTTGTGGCTACTGTTGTTGTTAACAGAAATAAGTCTTCAGTGCTTCCCAGTAATTAAAGACGTTCTCACTTGTTTTCTTGAAGGTGGGCATTAACTACCAGCCTCCAACTGTGGTGCCAGGTGGCGACCTTGCAAAGGTGCAGAGAGCTGTATGTATGCTGAGTAATACCACTGCCATTGCTGAAGCATGGGCTCGTCTCGACCATAAATTCGATTTGATGTATGCCAAACGTGCCTTTGTACATTGGTACGTTGGGGAAGGAATGGAGGAAGGAGAATTTTCCGAAGCCCGGGAAGATCTGGCTGCCCTTGAAAAAGATTATGAAGAAGTTGGGATAGACTCTGTAGAAGCAGAGGCTGAAGAAGAGGATGAATACTGAAAATGCCGAAGTAATAGAAAGTGTGTTCTGTAACAGCAACAAATGAATTGCAGAATCCTGTTCGCTTGCTTGCTTGTTTTCAGATGCAGCTTTAAATGTTGTACTGTTCATTTTTTTCTTTGTTACTGTTTACACACACAGTTGCTGCGTAAGAACCGTTTGAAATTACAGTTTTTGGTAGCATCTAGTCTTGCACAACGTAAAGATTCAATTACAAACTTGTGTACGTGTCTGTAACACTGTATTTATCTATTTATCTATTTATCAATTTATCTAACTGTAGTAAGTGCCATTACACTTTTGGTCTGAACTAGAATATTTGCTAAAAGCACCAAACTTGCTACTTAAAAAAATAAAATTAAAAAAAAAAAAATGGGGAGACTCAGCAGACAAAAGGTAAAATTTTCCAACCAGCGTGCCCCCTTACACTCAGTTCCACCTTGGATAGAAGGAAAATAAAATGTCAGATTACCTGCTTTACAATAGTCATGTTTTGAATTCCTACACTGACCTATGAAATACTTATGTGTCCTTTAATGCACAACTCTGTGGACACTGTAAGCTTTGATGAACTAATAAAAATTGGTCTTTTTTTTTTACCTGTTCTTACTGTTGGCAGAAAATACAACTTCTATTTGCGGGCAGTTATTTTGTGGTGTGGTTTTTTTGTTTCTGGCTGGTTGGGTGGGTTGGGTTTGGTTTTTCAGGAAAGCCATATGGTTTTCAGTGAAAAGGACTGGATGCAACTGACTGGAGTTAAGTAGCAGATGCTTCTCTTCACAGATTGTGTGTTCTTTTTTTTTTCTAGGTGGAATGTCATTTGAGGCAACCTCTACAAAACCTGCTTTGTAGTGCTGTAATTTTACACTGTCTGATAGTAACAGTACACATCCCCAAAGCCTTCAGTTTTAGTCCAATCTAGCTACACTGTTTCAGCTAGTATTTCTGGTTAAAGTTAATAGGGATATCTCTGGATAAAGAGAAGGAGAATATATCTACGTGCTTTTAATGTAACAGTTAACTCTCTACTAACTAGAATAGTATTCTGCAGCAGACATTTTAAAATCTAAATTAAAGCTAATGCACCAGATCTGATTTATTTGCTGAGTATTCTGCTTTTGTAATTTAAAAAATACCAAAAAAGTATATAGTGATGTACGTGCTATTTTTACTTTACCAAAGGATGAACTTCTGTCTCATGCCTGTAACAATTTCTAAGCTTTTACATTTTACTTTCTTAACATGGAACTTCTTTGTACGCTAGTAGGAAAAAAGAAAGA
>NW_024963929.1:0-1674 GCF_019238085.1 Lagopus leucura
CTGGGAGCACTGCAGTGCTGCTGGAAGCACATGGTGCTGTGCTTCCTGCTAGAAGATCTTCGTGACCCCACATTGGTAGCAGCATCCTCAGGCTGTGGGGAGGAGCACCGCTGGACCCCTCTGCTGGCTCTGCTCAGCTCCATCCCAGCACTGAGTGCTGCATCTCCATGTGGGGTGCAGGCACTCGGACCCCTCAGGACAAAACCCTGTGCAGGTGCTCCATCTGTGTACCTTACAGCATTCATCAGAGCACCGAACCCCAACAGGGTTCCTCCTGGAGACCCCACAGATCAAACCCCAACGCTGAGCAACCCAGATAAAGGGGCCGGGGCCTCAGGATGGGCACCCTGCCCCAGTAACCAAGGTGGACAAGGAGAAGTTTCTCTGCACTTTCCTTCCCCTGGTTTTGGGTGTGTGACTTTAGCAGCCTCACACACTCTCCCTGTGGGTATTCCTCCTCTCCCTGGCTCAGCACAGCCCCTGCTAAATTTAGCCAGATATACAGAAGCTCCGGGTGGCACCGAGAACCTCGGGGCCCTTCTTTGTTTTGCTCTGCGCTCCAGGGAAGGAGCTGCAGAAGGAACAGCTGGGTCCTGCAGGGACCCCCATTCACTTGGGTTTGTGCCCAGGCTGATGGCTTTGGGAAGTGGCAGTGAGGAGAACCCCCACCTCGTTGCTGGGGGTGTCCCTGTCCCACCAGTGCTCCCAGCCCCTTCTGAAAGGGGAGAGCACCCGCTGGGCTATTTTGGGTTGTGTGAGCTGCTGCCAAGCGTGCCAAGTCCTGGTTGCACAGCACAGGGAGGGTTATTTGCAGGGACTGCAGCGAGTCCCTTCTCTGCTGGGTTGGCAAAGCTGGCTGTGTGCTGGTGAGGGAACTTACAGCCAGGGCAGTGCTGGCTTTGCAGCATAATATGGAGGAAAATACCCTAAAAGGTGCAGTTAATAAAACTGCTGAAGCTTGGTGCTCCCAGCACAGCGGAGGTGGTGCTGGGCTCTCACACATCCCACTCTTCCCTGTCAGCATCTGACTGAACGGGAGCAGTGGGGCTGAACCTCCCCATGTCAGATTCCCAGCTTTGGGATCAGCTTTAGGAGTAGGAACCTCGATCCTGAGCCAGCACAGGAGTGACCAGCACAAACCCTGGGCCCCGTGGGTCTCACCCAGAGCACGAGCACTGCGTGGGGACCCCAGCACTGCGCTGAGCTCAGCTCTGAGCATCCCTCACGTGATGGGGTCCCCCCTACTGCTTCAGCACCCACTGGTGGGGCTGTAGCACCCCTGCAAACCCCGTGGGCACCCAAAGCTGCCCACAGGGACCACAAACAACCCTTAGGGACCCGAAACGACCCACGGGGAACCTGACACCCAGCGTCTCCTCTCCCCACAGATGTGCACCCCAAGCAACACGCCGGCCACTCCGCCCAACTTCCCGGATGCTCTCGCCATGTTCTCCAAGCTGCGAACCTCCGAAAACCTCCAGAGCAGCAACAGCCCCATCACCTCCATGGCCTGCTCCCCCCCGGGCAGTTTCAGCCCCTTCTGGGCCTCCTCACCCCCCAGCCAACAGCCCTCCTGGCTGCCCCCCTCCTCGCCCACAGCCCACGGCCTCCATCACCACCTGCACCACCCGCAGCCCTCCTGGCCCCCTGCGCCCCCCCCCAGCCGCCCCCCCC
>NW_024963929.1:1774-2300 GCF_019238085.1 Lagopus leucura
GGGGGGGGGGGGGGGGGGGGGGGGGGGGGGGGGGGGGGGTGTTGGGGACGCTGCCGGGAAGGCCCATGCAAGTTGCTTGCTGGTCTTTTCTCCCCCTAATTTTTTATTTTAAATATATAACTATAATATATAAATATATCTAATGTATATAAATCCAGAGAGAACCGAGCAGAGGGTGCAACCCCCGGCAATGCAAGCAAGGGAATGGGGAGGGTGGGGGGGGGGGGGGGGAAGATATGAATCCAAAGGGATGGAGACAGCTACCTGCACCCAGTCCCATTGGGACAGCCCCCCCGTGACCCCCCCAGCTCGGGGTGCTGAGAGCAAAACGCATCTCTGGCTTTTGGGATCAGCCTGGCTTCTTGCACAGCCCCCTCTCCCCCATCCCTCATCCCAGCTGGGGGGTGGGGAGCTGTGATTTCAGAAGGTGAGGGGCTGTGATGCAACGAGGCGATGCTCCCCCCATCCCCACAACCGCTGCTCATGGGCCCTTCCTGGTGGAGGCAGTGGGGAGAAAGGGGGGGGG